>NC_084616.1:43145014-43260014 GCF_033978795.1 Nerophis ophidion | reverse complement strand
ACTTATTTTCTGCACTGTATATATATAACCCCGTTTCCATATGAGTTGGGAAATTGTATTAGATGTAAATTTAAACAGAATATAATGATTTGCAAATAATTTTCAACCCATATTTAGTTGAATATGCTACAAAGACAAAATATTTAATGTTCAAACTGATAAACACTTTTTGTAAATAATCATTAACTTTAGAATTTGATGACAGCAACACGTGACAAAGATAGTGGGGAAAGGTGGCAATAAATATTGATAAAGTTGAGGAATGCTCATCAAACACTTAATTGGAACATCCCACAGGTGTGCAGGCTAATTGGGAACAGGTGGGTGCCATGATTGGGTATGAAAACAGCTTCCCAAAAATGTGCAACCCTTTGTCCACAACTGCTTGAGTAAATAGTCAAACAGTTTAAGAACAACGTTTCTCAAAGTGCAATTGCAAGAAATGTAGCGATTTCAACATCTACGGTCCATAATATCAAAAGGTTCAGAGAATCTGGAGAAACCACTACACGTAAGCGGCATGGCCGGAAACCAACATTGAATGACTGTGACCTTCAATCCCTCAGACGGCACTGTATCAAAAACCGACATCAATCTCTGAAGGTTATCACCACATGGACTCAGGAAGACTTCAGAAAACCACTGTCACTAAATAAAGTTTGTCGCTGCAAGTTAAAGCTGTACTATGCAAAGCAAAAGCCATTTATTAACAACACCCAGAAATGCCGCCGGCTTCTTTGGGCCCGAGGTCATCTAAGATGGACTGATGCAAAGTAAAAAAGTGTTCTGTGGTCTGACGAGTCCACATTTCAAATTGTTTTTGGAAACTATGGACATTTGTGTCCTCGGGAACAAAGAGGAAAAGAACCATCCGGATTGTTATAGGCGCAAAGTTCAAAAGGCAGCATCTGTATGGGGGTGAATTAGTGCACAAGGCATGGGTAACTTACACATCTGCGAAGGCACCATTAATGCTGAAAGGTACATACAAGTTTTGGAGCAACATATATTGCCAATCAACCAACGTTATCATGGACGCCCCTGCTTATTTCAGCAAGACAATGCCACACCACGTGTTACAACAGCGTGGTTCATGGTAAAAGAGTCTGGGTAGTACACTGCCATGCCTGTAGTCCAGTCCTGTCTCCCACTGAAAATGTTGAAGCCTAAAATATGACAAAAGAGACCGAGGACTGTTGAACAACTTAAGCTGTACATCAAGCAAGAATGGGAAAGAATTCCACCTGAAAAGCTTCAAAAATGTGTCTCCTCAGTTCCCAAACGTTTATTGAGTGTTGTTAAAAGAAAAGGTGATGTAACACAGTGGTGAACATGCCCTTTCCCAACTACTTTGGCATGTGTTGCAGCCATGAAATTGTAAGATAATTATTTGCAAAAAACAACAACAAAGTTTTTGAGTTTGAACATCAAATATCTTGTCTTTGTAGTGCATTCAATTGAATATGGGTTGAAAAGGATTTGCAAATCATTGTATTCCGTTAATATTTACATCTAACACAATTTCCCAACTCCTATGGAAACGGGGTGTGTATATATATATATATATATATATATATATATATATATATACACTTTCAACAGCCTCGACAATAACAGGAACCATGGTCTTTGTTACTGTTGCCAAGCAACCAGACACTGTCTCCGAGATCATAGCCACTTCACAAAGATGCTTATTTCTGCCTAGCAACACAGTTGTGGGGATTTCTCTGTTACACACCATGCTGCTGACGTAGTGCTATTTTTAGAAACAGCGTTCCCTTTTTTTGCCATTGTGTGTAGTCCTAATAAAAACGGGGGACGCTGTTAATTTCACAGACATAAAATTTTCTCTCATGCACATCTAATCATAACATGTTCAACTCAAGCACATACACTAATTATATAGCTAAATATAGCATCTGGACACAACATTAAGAACATCTGAGCTATAGTGCAGAACAAATGTGGTTTAAAAGAATGTATTTGTAGTTTGTCATTAGTATATACTGTAGCTGTATTGAATCCTGCTGCGAGCTGTCTATTCCTTTGTCTTCTGTATGCTTTATGCCTTCTCAAATGTACTCCCGCCCCTATTATTTCTGTGTATATAACTCCCCAGCACATTTGATTGGTAGTGCACGGTGAGATGCATTATTGAACAAAGCCCAGGCTATGATTAGAAGAAAATCTCGTAAGTGCGGCTGCAGCACAATCGCGAATAAGGTGAAACTCTAAAAATAGAAAGGTCATCCGTCAAGAGACCCAGTGTATAGACCAGGGGTGTCGCCAGACATATTTCAGTGGGGCACGTGCCCCACTGTGGATCTGCAGTGCCCCAGTAAAAAATTCACCAATAAAAAAAAACGCTTCAGAGTTTTAAGTCTACATAGCATAGCACATACTACTTAGTATGGTAATTGATTGCTACTGTATTCACTCCACGAAACAGTGAGCACATGGCTACTTAATATGGTAATTTATTCACGTGTTGATGAGACTTCGGTTGAGAGAGAGAGGGGGGGGGGGGGGGGGGATTCGAATGACTGCGTGAGGTAGGTGACGTTAGCCAACAACAATTTGTTAATTACAATATTTTGATTTTGATTTGACTCAAACTGTAACTTCTAGATGGATTTAAGAAAGGTATTCGTCCGCAGCAGAGAAGAAGAAGCGAGGTATGAGAGATGTAAGTGAAGTCCTAGCTAGCTAGGCAGCATCATTGTCTTAAGTTGATGCTAAGTTAGCTAACGTTATTCCTTGTATCAAGACAAACATATTCTTTTGCTGTACGAGCTGTCGGGGGAATTTCCAATGAACATGAAACATAATGTTGGTTATTGTCTGCTGGTTCTGCATCAATGATGATTTGGAGTAAGCATGTGTGAGGAGGAGAAAAGAATAGAAGATTAAAATAAAATAAAAAAAATCGGTCTTAGCCTGGGCCCTGTAGTGGGGGTGCAGACTGAGGCCAAGGGGAAAAAAAAAAAAAAAAAAAAAAAAAAACCTCATAGCCATAGTACACATCCCTCTTACATGTGTGTAAGAGGGAAACATCAAACATCAAAGAAGACAGAGGACATTAAAGACATTAAAGCAGCAGATACAACCAGACACTTCTACATACAGCTATGAATAAAAAGTAAAATAAACATATACACTGTGGTGGCCTCTGTGGTGTTCCACGCCATTGTCCGCTGGGGAGGAGGGAGCATGACCAGAGGCAGTTCATTAAAAGCTAAAACTGCTTTTTGTACGCTGTACCATACAGTCTTGCATCATTTTTGCTGTAGCACACAGTCCTGAGCAACGTCAAATTTGGTCGGTACGATCATTTTGCTCCAAAAAAAGATAGTTAAGTTTCTGTTATGATCCGTTTTCATTAAATGTGTTGCTTGTAAGACAGTGCCTCTGTTGGTTGCAGCCAAGTAGTGGACTTCATATTAGACAGTGTTCTTTGATCAACAATGGCTCAATTAAGGATTTATGCCCAGTTTTCTTGTAACATGTTAGTTAGCTTTGCTTCTTCCAATTTCTTGACAGGCATGTTTAATTGTGTAAGTGCAGTTATATTATGTCATTGTGTTGATAATAAACTCAGCATGCACTACGGTTTTCTTTGAAACCCTTTCAAAAACTATAATCAGGACCATAAAGAAGATGCCACAGCTGTGCATCCTCAGGGAGAGATGCTTCATTGATTCTGATGCATTTGTTGGGATTGGACCCAGCCTGCAAACTACTGCTGTCTGGAATGAGATCATTATGTAACCAAAGCAGCATCTCCCACTGCTGTGCTACAAGTGGAACCTTCATGCCTTTCAACTATCCTATATGCAAGCTGCAGCCTTTACATAAGACTGTGAAAAAGAATATTCCTGTAGTAAAATAAAACCATTTCTCTTCACAGATCTAAGAATAGACAGCAGTTAATGCTGCAAGTCGTCTCCAAGACAAGACGGCCCATCACGTTTTCCAAGTACCGCGGGGCACTGTGTTCTCTGACTGTGAGTTATTGCACCTCTGGTTACGTAACACCGTCTGTGATGGGCGCCCTGTTTGATGAGCAGGTGCTAGAGAATCTGAGTCTTAACAATTTGGACGCAGTGTTCGAAAAACACTTTTATTATTACCATCATCCTGCATGCACAAAGGCACTTACTACCATGACTCATTGCATCTTGTACAAAGAGGATCCCTAGAGGCACGTTTTCTGTACCTGTTGTTGGAGAACAGACTGATCGCTCAATCTTTGAAGGCTGTTTCATGATACAACAGTTTTTAATTCAAACACGAGTCCAGCATTCATAGTGTTCAAAGCAGCAAGAGCTGAACGTTGACTGGCTTGGTACTTATGAAAGAACAAACTGTTCAGAGGCTGTGGCAACGGCATTTCTCAGTTGTTTCTTTTAAGTATATATTTTTAATATTTGATATAGAAATATGGTCCAAGTGTGAAGGTATTTGGAATGAATCTTATTCCTTACAACATTGGTCTTCAAAGTCTATCAGGCTAAGGACAACAGATGGGTACCTTTCACATTTGAATTGATATGGTACCAATTTCCGGTATCTGGGAATGGATAACGGTACCAATTGTTGGTACTTTTGTGTGTGTTCAAATGTGTTAATAACGGTTAGGATTTTTTTTTTCAAACAAAATGTATTTAACACTGAGCTCTGCTCTCCAGTTGTTATCTTTTTTTTTACACTTACAGTATGTGTCTCTTTAGCAAGTGCTGTACTGTACTTTATTAATGTATATAGTAAACTTCACATCCAGTTGAATTCCGCGTTAAATGGCAGGAGTGTGCCAGTCTTTTCTTTTGTTGACCCTTACAAAGTGTTTAAACTGTTAGTATTGTATTTATTACACACCAGCTGTTTGATTGCATTTTATTTAAGTTAAATATTTATTGGTTTCTTTTTACATAACTTGGAGGTGCTGATATTGCCATGTAAAATCCATAAAACCATTTTCTACCGCTTTTCCCTTTTAGGGACGCGGGGGGTGCTGTAGCCTATCTCCGCTGCATTCGGACGGAAGATCGCAAATGCTAATCGACAGCATGCATTCGGCAAATTTAATGTAAATTTGCATCAAGATATTGCATTTTAAAAATAGGACCTCACTGTACTTTTGAGCACCTTTCTGCTTGTTGTCATGAAAAATTGCAATATTACCTGGAGCAGGGGTCGGCAACCTTTACCACTCAAAGAGCCATTTTGACCCGTCTCAAGAAAAAAAGAAGATAATGGGAGCCGCAACCATTCTCGCTAAAATCTGCTGATGGTCACCCAGATAACAATAATAAGGGCGTGCTATGAAGCCATTGCCTTTGACGCCTTCTACAACATGTATAAACAGCTTGCCAGCCCAGTTACATGTTGTACGTGGCTTCCGTTGATACAACTGCAAGGCGTATAGTCAACGGCCATACAGGTTACACTGAAGGTTGTGATATAAACAACTTTAACACTCTTACTAAAAAGCGCCACACTGTGAACCCACACCAAACAAGAATGACAAACACAATTACAGGAGAACATCCTCACAGTAACACAACATAAATGCAACATAACAATTACCCAGAATCCCATGCATCCATGACTATTCCAGGCCATGTTATACACCCGTTAACACCAAACCCCCACCCCACCCCTCCGTGCGTCGGTTGAAGTGGGCAGGTTTGGGGGCGCGGGGAGAGGCACCAAAATCCGGAAACCCCCCTAAACAATCGGGGGGTTAGCGATTATGCAGCTGAGCCACATCAGAGTGGCCAAAGAGCCGCATGTGGCTACAACACACAGGAAAGTTGCTTACTTCGCAAGCTTCATCTCTATCTGCTGGCGGATTTCCTGGCGCTCCTGGTCGCTCCTCACAGGGAAGATGTTCCGGTCTTCCAATTCCTGCTTTGTGGGTCTGTTTCGTAGCTTGACGGCCAGTAACTCCTTCCTTAACCTGCGAGGAAGTGTACCTGCAAGAATAAAAAAACATTTTTGCAATAGCACTTTGGAAAAGGCCTGTTTATTCTCTTTCATCACAAACCTATGGAATGATTGGATAGAAACAAGTTATGGTTATGTATTGGGCTCCAGCTATCAATTAGTTTAATGATCGAGTTATCTATCAATTAGTTTAGTGATCGAGTAGTCTATTGATTAGTTTGTTCGCGTAATCAGATATAACACACTCTATGCGTATTTTAGGCAAAAAGGTAGAAATACACATCTTTTTTGCTTCTCATAACGTTTATTTTATTTTAATAAATGCAAATAATCACCATTGAAATAGCACTTTTAATGTGTGCTATAACAAAAAATAAAAACTTCTTCGCTGTTTAACATCAAACTAATCACACACCGCTCTCAGTTGTGCTCTATTGCAGAGGCTGTATGGAAATGATGTCCACATATATACACTTCTAGCAACCATGTGTGGTCAGGATTTTATAATTTTATATTAATTACACTCATTAAATGACAAAGCAAACTAATAGAATATACATCAAAGCTTTTCTCTAATCGTTTAATCATTGCAACTAGTTATGTGGGTCTGGCCTCATTTTTTCGTTTAAAAAATTACTCTATTCTTGTCAGCTTTTTCAAGTGCATCTCGAAAAATAGTTCTAAGTGCCATTAGTATAATGACATGTTCTATAAAGTCCTCCCTGCAGGTACAAAGTACACAGTGGTTTAGGAGGTAGAGCGAATTGTCCAAAAATTGGTGGTTTGTGGTTCCCTTTATCCCAGTCACTGCTGTTGTACCCTTGGGCAAGACGCTTCTCGCACCATGTCTGCTGTGCCACTCACACTGTTGAATGTGAATGAATGTTTGGTGATGGTAATGGTGCTAAATTGGCAGCCTAGCCCAAGGCAGCTCTTGCTATATAATGTAGCTAACCACCGTGATAATTGGAGTGAATAAATATTAAGTTCTGTGAAGCGCTTTGAGTCTGTAAAAAGGGTTCTATATAAATTCAATCCATTATTATTATCACTGTACATCTTAAAGTATTGGGAATTTGTTCAGCACAGTCATCTGGAAAGGAAAAAAAAAATTACGTACTCTACAACAATTACTTATTTATTTTATAGACTGTCCCTCGACACTAAGAGCCTTATGAAAGTAAAGGCGAAACTCACAACAGGTTTTACTACTTCAGCTCCCCTGAAGGCTGAAACATACTCGAGTGCAACATCCACTTTTTTGTGCTTCACTTCCGTGTCGTCAGTGTAGGGCGCCATGACAGGAAATTGTGAAAATTGCACAAGGTTTGTGGGAAAGGTTTCATGAAAATTTCACAGGAAACTACTACGCGGCAGTGCTCGTAACACTGAAGGCTCTGATGACTACGGACATTTCGCTCAGAGTAGTATTCTGGAGTGTGTGAAAGTGATTTAGTTGTTCTCAAACTCTGTTTCCTCTACAGAAGTTGTAAATAAGTTTTAAAAGCACCACAAAGTATTCCTTTCAGTATATCCTCAGTTGTGGGACTGTTTTGGTTGTCTCTTCAACATTGTGTGGAATTCCAGAACAGTACCTCTGGATTGGCGGCTTGGGGTGGTAAACCCCCATTTAAGTAAAGGTAACTGGAGGGTGCGTCCCAACCACAGAGGGATCTTCTTGAGTAAAGGCAAGGCTGGAATGCGAGATTAACCGGCAAATCGGCGAAGGGTCTGCAATAATGTGGCCCATGTACCTGACAGCCCTGTTCAAGAGAGCTGAGTTCTCAATTTACCGGTCAACCTACGTTCCTACCCTCACCAATGGTCACAGCTTTTGGGTAGTGTCTAAAAGCGAAAGATTGCTGTTACAAGACGCCAAATCTAGTTTTATCTCTAGGAGTAGTTGGTCTCATCATTAAAAATATGGTGAGGAGCTCTGTCATCCGGAAGGAGCTACAGAGAAGCCTTTTGAAGTGGCTCAGGCATGTTATCCGGATACTTCCTGGACGCCTCCCTGGTGAGATGTTACAGGCATGCCCAGCCAGCAACATGGGCCCCTGGGTATACCTAGTTCATGATGGAGGGATTATATCTTGCTTTTTGGGAACCCTTCCCTGTCCCGTGGGAAAATGCTTTGGCCTCCCTATTGAGACAACTTCTGTCCTCTACCCAGACCCAGATAAGCGGGAGAAAATGGATGGATGGTTTATTTATGTGTCTAATAGTGTTTTACTTGGAATGAGGTGCATGACCCACCAGAGATGACAGAGTCGTTCCATCCATCCAGGTCGTTGGGAAGGCCCGAAGTGTTAGAGAAGCACTGGTCCAGCCGCACGTTCTCCTTGTTCTCTTCAGCCTCTTTCTTGGGCCAGTCGGACCCACCTAAGCAAAATCCCACCAGAGAGGACGTGTGTTGGTTGTCTGAGCTGGAGGATCTTGAGAGGCGGCCATTAGAGCACCAAAGCCGCGGGGGTGAGCCCTGCTCACACCCTTCATGCACACTGCAAGTACACAAACACACAGATACATAATTATTTTATTGCTAACTGCAATGATAACATTTAATTTACTATAATGAATCAACAATACAATAAATAACTATACTATTAATCTTTTGAAATTAACAAACCTGTAAATATGCACTTTATTTAAGTACATTCCTACATGTTGATGTATTTTGAACAAGTATTGTAAAACTACCCCCACCTGTGCCTGTGTTGAGTCTGATCCATTTTTTCAACAGAGAGAATGCATACTCACCTTTCCTGCCTGTTCTTGGTGGCGAATGCTCTCTGCAGTTCCTCCATAATACAGCTAGGGGGCATAAGCGGGTGCATCATATTGCCGAGGTGTGGTGACCCTGAGGAGTTGGCCAGGGGCCCCCTAATGGTCTGAGTGATGGGTGCCAGGTTCTCTGAGGCCCTGGGTGAAGGCTCCTTGGGGTGGTAGGAATTGGTATGGTGAACAGGGAGAGACACGGGGCCTGAATCTAAAAAACAATCACAGAATTTGTTTTTCACCTTCACTGTCAACATCTTTTCAGGCAACTTGTGTGTGTGAGTGGCACAAAAAAAAGCTCTAACTCACTTGTGGATAAGTTTTTTGTGTAAATCTCTAGATACTGAATGACCTGTTTTTTTCAGACTTTTTTTCAAAGGAAGGTCTTGTATTCTCGTCAAAACTTATCATATGAAACAGAAAAGGGCCTTCCGTATTCTGTTCCCAGAAAGTTGTAAGCATCGGAATTGTCACTAATATATTTCAATGTTGTGGTCGGCATGTTGGCTACACAGTCAGGAGTCTGAAGGTTTGAAGTTCCGTGTGGAGTTGGCTTGGCGTGTTCTCTGCAGGCACACTGGCTTCCTTACACATTACAAAAACATGCATGGTCAATTATTTAGGACTCTAAATTGGGATGTGAAGTGTTAATGTTGTCTGTCTATCTGTGCTGGCCCTGTGATGAGGTGGCGACTTGTCCAGGGTGTACCCCGCCTTCCACCCGAATGCAGCTGAGACAGGCTCCAGCACCTTCCGCTACCCCGAAAGGGACAAGCGGTAGAAAATGGATGGATGGATGGAAATTGTCCATAGGTACACCCCGCCTTCCACCCAAAAGACAGTTTATGGGTACAAGCAAAATGGAAATTAGATCAATGTATATTCCAACTCACCATCTCCTGTAGTCAGCGTTGGCAAAGGTTTCGGAGGTACTTGTGGCGGGGACATTCCTGCAGGAATCTCCTCTTCTGGTCTTTCTTCTGTCTGCTCTCCAACGTCATGAAGCCTGTCTGGTAACTCCCCACCTGAGGGCCCCTCCTGGTCTCCATCCTCATCTTGTAATGATACGTTTACATTTTCCTCCAGACGTTCAGAGTCCTGGAGGGCAGCAGCTACGATAGATAATGAGGATAATGGAAGAAGGGCAGCAAGAGTTACAGCATGCACATGCTTTATATGTGGTATATATATGTGTGTGTGTACATATATATATATATATATATATATACAAACCCCATTTCCATATGAGTTGGGAAATTGTGTTAGATGTAAATATAAACGGAATACAATGATTTGAAAATAATTTTCAACCCATATTCAGTTGAATATGCTACAAAGACAACATATTTGATGTTCAAACTGATAAACTTGTTTTTTTGTGCAAATAATCATTATCTTTAAAACTTGATGCCAGCAACACGTGACAAAGAAGTTAGGAAAGGTGGCAATAAATACTGATAAAGGTGAGGAATGCTCATCAAACACTTATATGGAACATCCTACAGGTGTGCAGGCTAATTGGGAACAGTTGGGTGCCATGATTGGGTATAAAAGCAGCTTCCATGAAATGCTAAGTAATTCACAAACAAGGATGGGGTGAGGGTCACCACTTTGTAAGCAAATTGTCGAACAGTTTTAGAACAACATTTCTCAACGAGCTATTGTAAGGAATTTGGGGACATTTACCATCTACGGTCCGTAAAATCATCAAAAACTTCAGAGAATCTGGAGAAATCACTGCACGTAAGCGATGATATTACGGACTTTTGATCCCTCAGGTGGTACTGCATCAAAAACCGACATCAGTGTGTACAGGATATCACC
Source organism: Nerophis ophidion (assembly GCF_033978795.1). Classification (NCBI taxonomy): domain Eukaryota; kingdom Metazoa; phylum Chordata; class Actinopteri; order Syngnathiformes; family Syngnathidae; genus Nerophis; species Nerophis ophidion. Next base: position 43,249,466 of record NC_084616.1, on the reverse strand, counting down.
ACATGGGCTCAGGAACACTTCATAAAACCACTGACAGTAACTACAGTTGGTCGCTATGTCTGTAAGTGCAAGTTAAAACTCTACTATGCAAAGCCAAACCCATTTATCAACAATATCCTGAAACCCCGCCGGCTTTGCTGGGCCCGAGCTCACCTAAGATGGATTGATGCAAAATGGAAAAGTGTTCTGTGGTCTGACGAGTGCACATTTCAAATTATATTTGGAAGCAGAGGACATGGTGTCCTCCATCCATCCATCCATCTTCTTCCGCTTATCCGAAGTCGGGTCGCGGGGGCAACAGCCTAAGCAGGGAAACCCAGACTTCCCTTTCCCCAGCCACTTCGTCTAGCTCTTCCCGGGGGATCCCGAGGCGTTCCCAGGCCAGCCGAGAGTCTTCCCAACGTGTCCTGGGTCTTCCCCGTGGATGTCCTCCAGAGCAAGGAGGAAAATATAACAAACAGCCTATAACAATCCGAATGGTTATTTTCCTCCGTGTCCTCCAGAGCAAGGAGGAAAATAACCATTCGGATTGTTATAGGCGCAAAGTTCAAAAGCCAGCATCTGTGATGGTATGGGGGTGCATTGGTGCCCAAGGCACAATTAATGCTGAAAGGTCCATACAGGTTTTGGAGCAACATATGTTGTCATCCAAGCAACGTTATCATGGACGCCCCTGCTTATTTCAGCAAGACAAGTCTTAAAACAGCGTTGCTTCGTAGGAAAAGAGTGTGGGTACTTTCCTGGCCCGCCTGCAGTCCAGACCTGTCTCCCATCGAAAATGTGTGGCGCATTATGAAGCGTAAAATACGACAGCGGAGAACGACTGAAGCTCTACATAAAACAAGAATGGGAAGGAATCCCACTTTCAAAGCTTCAACAATTAGTTTCCTCAGTTCCCAAACGTTTATTGAGTGTTGTTAAAAGAAAAGGTGATGTAACACAGAGGTGAACATGCCCTTTCCCAACTACTTTGGCACGTGTTGCAGCCTCGAAATTCTAAGTTAATTATTATTTATAAAAAAAAAAAAGTTTATGAGTTTGAACATCAAATATCCTGTCTTTGTATTGCATTCAATTGAATATGGGTTAAAAAGGACTTGCAAATCAATGTATTCCGTTTATATTTACATCTAACACAATTTCCCAACTCGTATGGAAACGGGGTTGGTATATACAGTATATATATATATATATATATATATATATATATATATATATATATATATATATATATATATTCACACACACAGATGTACATATAAACGGGTGTTGTTGATAAATGGGTTTTGCTTTGCATAATAGAGTTTTAACTTGCATTTACAGATGTAGCGACCAACTGTAGTTACTGACAGTGGTTTTATGAAGTGTCCCTGAGTCCATGTGATGATATCCTTTACACACTGATGTCGGTTTCTGATGCAGTACTGCTTGAGGGACCAAAGGTCCGTAATATCGTCCCTTATGTGCAGTGATTTCTCCAGATTCTCTGAACCTTTTGATGATTTTACGGACTGTACATGATAAAATCCCTAAATTCCTTGCAATAGCTCGATGCTTACAAAGTGGTGACCCTCGCCCCATCCTTGTTTGTGACTTACTTAGCATTTCATGGAAGCTGCTTTTATACCCAATCATGGCACCCACCTGTTCCGAATTAGCCTGTAGGATGTTCCAAATAAGTGTTTGATGAGTATTCCTCAACTCTATCAGTATTTATTGCCACCTTTCCCAACTTCTTTGTCATGTCTTGCTGGCATCAAATTCTAAAGTTAATGATTATTTACCCAAAACATTTTTTTTATCAGTGTGAACATTGATTATGTTGTCTTTGTAGCATATTCAACTGAATATGGGTTGAAAATGATTTGCAAATCATTGTATTCCGTTTATATTTACATCTAACACAATTTCCCAACTCATATGGAAAGGGGATTGTGTGTGTGTGTATATATATATATATATATATATGTATATATATATATATATATATATATATATATATATATATATATATATATATATGTATGTATGTATGTATGTATGTATGTATGTATGTATGTATGTATGTATATATATATATATATATATATATATATATATATATATATATAGTGTGCTTTGTTCACAAGCCACCTCTTTGCTCTACATGAACTACAGGTTACTGCAGACAGCTGTATGTTGCTGCCCTCTCCTGGCAAGTATAATTCAACATTTAAAAAAGAACGTTGTTTTCTTTTACCTAGTTGTTGTTATGCAATACAGACATACCTTGCAACAATGCACTTTAAAGTTTACTTTCACTTTTACTATAGCTAATTAATTGGGTAGGGGCATATTTTTTTTATTGTTTTCCTTTTTCTTGCCTAAATTAAGCATTTTCAAGCATAAATAAGCCTCAATACTACAGTAATATTGGCCATGAGATGTTAAGGTCTGAATTGGGTTGTTGTAGGTCTGGAACCTAGGATGCAGAGGGAGCAGGCAAACGTAAGGTAAAAAACATTTTATTTGGGAAAACAATAAATAAATAAAAAAAATAGTGCAGCAAGTAAATGCACAAACGTTAACCAGGATCAAGAAGCATTTGGGAAGCTATGCAAAAGTATCCACCTGATTGACTATCAGGGACAGCTGTGTTGTCTAATTGCCAATCAGTAAACCAGTGAGAAAAGCAACAACTGGACCAGAGGGGAGGTGGTGACAAACGGGAAGTGGAAGAAAAAATAAGAAGGCGAGACGGAAAATTATGCAAAATACAAGAAACTAATAAAGTCAGAACTGTCATGTGTGGTCATGACCAATACGAAACAAACAAAACAATGTGTGCCTTTCAGTATCGTGGTCCCTGATTGGCTCAGCATCCAACCCCACTTTTACAATCGTAAAGGTGACTAACTTGTGGTATTTTACGTTTAGAGAGCTCTCATAATCTTCAAAGCTATTTAGAATGTCTTTTATGCTGTAGCTATGAACATATTTGAATATTATATTACAAATAATTCCTACTTTACCGAAATTAATTTACAGCGTTCAGGCCCAGAACCGATTAACAGCGATGAATAAGGGTGTACCATCTAACAATACCAGCCTTCAAGTCATCTTTTATGTATTTCTTTAGCTCAGTTTCCGCAACATAACATACTCTTGTATTGATTAATGTAACATTGTAAATTGATTTTTCCTTATCTGATGATCTAACAAGTCTATGTGTGTTAATTTGAATTAGAACTCCTTGATAACATTTTATTTTGTTTGTGCTGTATTATTGTGTACCTTTGAGTCCATGTTTAAAGTAAACAAACATGCAAAACCAATTATCGGTTCTATTGAGGAATGTTCTTATACCTGGAGTGGGATGTTCCTCTTCTGGACCAAGGTACTCCACACTGCTGACTGTGAGGTTGGAGTTTAGGGATCCTCCAAAGCCGCCAAGCAGGAGTGTTCCATCTGAGCAGCAACCCTGGCTGGGAGAGTTTGGGTCATGGTACAAAAGGCCGCTGGATAATGCTACATCTGTTGATGGAAGATACATGGATATAGTGATGGATAAAAGCAAGTGTTATACAAAACAATAAATAAAAATAACACATGTACTGTATTAAAAATGTAATTTTAATCTAGTCTACCCCTCTCTCTCTTTAAACAGTTACAATAAACCCGGGAGATAATCAATTCACTCCCAGTGAGTATTGCATCTTTGATCATTGAGTAACTCTGCTTTATTGTTTTTTTTTTACCTGTGGAGCTCTGTTTAAGTTTATCATTTTTCTTTTTCCTCCATTTCCACGGCTTGAAGAGGCGGCCCAACGTGGCCAGCTTGCTGTTGCGCCTAATGGTGGGAGTGTGGACCCCAGTTACCAAGCAGCCAGCTCTTAGCACTCTCTGCTGGTCCAGTCCATCTACTACAGGGACAGACAAGATGGGAGAGAAGAACATGTGTGTGGAAAGAGTGGGTGAATGTCATAGAAAAAACGTTTTGCTTTGTTTCCCCCCCTAAAATATTTAGATTTTAAGACTGGTGGTGAAAAGGAGGTTGTCTATAACTGGAACAATATTAGTACACGTACCTTACGTAGACTTTAATGAAATATAAAATTTAACAAAAATATACAAATATGCTTAATAATCATATATGAAATAAAAACCAAACACATTTAAGATATAACATACTGATGCACAGAGTATTCTGTATATTAGAGCTGTAAAAATAAGTTAACACCTTAAAAAAATTATCACAGTTATCATATATATATATATATATATATATATGTATATATATATATATATATATATATATATATATATATATATATATGTATATGCAGATTAAGCACAATTTATTTTCACTGTATATGTTTGTTTCCTTCAATCAAGCGGCTGCACTGACTGATGCTACCTGAATATGTTGCTAACTGACATGAGGCCACTATCAATGGTGGAGGATAAAGGTTTTAGACGAATGATTCACGTCCTCAACCCCGGTTACACTCTTCCCTCGAGGAACCATTTTACCAAAGTGATGGAGAGGAAGTACGAGCGGACATTCCATGCTGTGCAGACTGACATAAAAGCCACCCAGAGCAAACTTACTCTCACTACTGATGTGTGGACAAGTGTTGCCTACTTTGGCAATACATGGCACTACATTGGAGACAAATGGAACATGAAGTCAATCTGCCTCACGACCATGCCACTAGAGGAAAGACTTTCAGCATCCAACATTGCAGAATGGTTGGAATAGGTAATAGCCAGGTTTGAAATTCCCCTAAGCAAAATGATTGCTATTGTGCAGGACAATGGTGCACTTTATAAAAAAAAAAAAAGTATTGGAAAGGATAGAAATGTAGTTTGTCTCTTTTATCCGATTAGTAATCGATTAATCGAAGTAATAATCGACAGATTAATCGATTATCAATTTAATCGTTAGTTGCAGCCTTAATATATATATATATATATATATATATATATGTATGTATGTATATATATATATATATATATATATATATATATATATATATGTATGTATGCGTGCATGTTTTGGAGCCCCTGCTTCAAAAGAAAATAATGTTTGCCTTGGTGCCCATCGAACTTGCCTTGGTGTCCTAAAATATGAGCCTGCATTAATCATGTATGAACGCAGATTAGTCACAGTATATTTTGACCATACATGGTCCTGTACCTTAACCGTGGAAGGTTACTGAAATCCGGGATGGGTTGTTTTACTGTCAATGATCAATCTAGTCAATAATACGTCAGTGCAAAGATGAGTGAAAGGACTACGACTGTTGTGCTGGCTGACACATTTGGCTTTAAAATACACCCTGACTGGACTTTCGATAAAACTCTTACTAAGGTTTGTGCAAATAAATGGCATTCATTTGAGTAAAACATTTAAAATATATTCCTTTGTGAGACTTCTTTTGCGTCTTGGCACTAAATGGCATTAAAACCAAAAAATATGAATCAGGTTTGTAATTTAAAACATTTCTAACTGAAAAATACTATGACAGTCAAAAAAACTCTCCCAACATACAATGGGATGAATAAAAAAATAATGCATTCAAAATATGTACAAGCCAATACAATGTAGATGATTGCTATTTATTTCTAATGTTTCCTTTAACCTTGCATTGTTGTATTTTGCTGCAATCCCTTTAGTGTGATAAAAATTTTTCTGTCACATCCAACACAACTTGGAACTGAATGAAGGAAGAGTGTGTGACGCATAGCAGAGCAAGCATGCATGGTAATACAGAACCATGTGTGCAACAAGTAAATGTAAAATATAAGGTAAAATATTTCCACATATATGTATATATACAAACCCCGTTTCCATATGAGTTGGGAAATTGTGTTTGGGGACGGCGTGGCGCGGTGGTAGAGTGGCCGTGTGCAACCCAAGGGTCCCTGGTTCAATCCCCACCTAGTACCAACCTCGTCACGTCCGTTGTGTCCTGAGCAAGACATTTCACACTTGCTCCTGATGGGTGCTGTTTAGCGCCTTGCATGGCAGCTCCCTCCATCAGGGTGTGAATCGGTAAATGTGGAAGTAGTGTCGAAGCGCTTTGAGTACCTTGAAGGTAGAAAAGCGCTATACAAGTACAACCCATTTATAATTTATGTAAATATAAACGTAACACAATGATTTGCAAATCATTTTCAACCCATACTCCGTTGAATATTCTACAAAGACAACATATTTGTTGTTCAAACTGATAAACTTTTTTTTTTTTTTTTGCAAATAATAATTAACTTTAGAATTTAATGCCAGCAACTTGTGACAAAGAAGTTGGGAAAGGTGGCAATGAATACTGATAAAATTTAAGAATGCTCATCAAACACTTACATGGAACATCCCACAGGTGTGCAGGCTAATTGGGAACAGTTGGGTGCCATGATTGGTTATAAAAACAGCTTCCATGAAATGCTAAGTAATTCACAAAGAAGGATGGGGCGAGGGTCACCAATTTGTAAGCAAATTGTCAAACAGTTTTAGAACAACATTTCTCAACAAGCTATTGCAAGGAATTTTGGGATTTTACCATATACGGTCCGTAAAATCATCAAAAGGTTCAGAGAATCTGGAGAAATCACTGCACGTAAGAGATGATATTACGGACCTACGGGCAGTACTGCATCAAAAACCGACATCCGTGTGTAAAGGATATCACCACATGGTCTCAGGAACACTTCATAAAACCACAGTCGGTAACTAAAGTTGGTCGCTACATTTGTAAGTGCAAGTTAAAACTCTACTATGCAAAGCCAAACCCATTTATCAACAACACCCTGAAACGCCGCTGGCTTGGCTGGGCCCGAGCTCATCTGAAATGGACTGATGCAAAGTGAAAAAGTGTTCTGTGGTTTGACGAGTCCACATTTCAAATTTAATTTGCAAAAAAAGAGGACGTGGTGTCCTCCAGAATAAAGAGGAAAATAACCATTCGGATTGTTATAGGCGCAAAGTTCAAAAGCCAGCATCTATGATGGTATGGGGGTGTATTATTGCCCAAGGCATGGGTAACTTACACATCTGTGAAGGCACCATTAATGCTGAAAGGTCCATACAGGTTTTGGAGCAACATATGTTGTCATCCAAGCAACGTGATCATGGACGCCCCTGCTCATTTCAGCAAGACAATGCCAAGCCACGTGTTACAACAGCGTTGCTTCGTAGGAAAAGAGTGAGGGTACTTTCCTGGCCCGCCTGCAGTCCAGACCTGTCCCCCATCAAAAATGTGTGGCACATTATGAAGCGTAAAATACGACAGCGGAGAGCCCGGACTGTTTAACGACTAAAGTTCTACATAAAACAAGAATGGGAAAGAGTTCCACGTTCAAAGCTTCAACAATTAGTTTACTCAGTTACCAAACGTTTATTGAGTGTTGTTAAAAGAAAAGGTGATGTAACACAGTGGTGAACATGCCCTTTCCCAACTACTTTGGCACGTGTTGCAGCCATGAAATTCTAAGTTGATTATTATTTGAAAAAAAAAAATAAAGCTTATGAGTTTGAACATCAAATATCTTGTCTTTGTAGTGCATTCAATTGAATATGGGTTGAAAAGGATTTGCAAATCATTGTATTCCGTTTATATTTACATCTAACACAATCTCCCAACTCGTATGGAAACGGGGTTTGTACTATATATACCATAATATAATATAATAATATAATGCAGAAAAAAATCATACTGGAAGTAATAACTGCCATCTGGAGGCTGATATCATTGTTCAAATATTCAACTAAGAAGGGAGGATTTGTGATGGGGGTGGGGTGGTGAGAGGAAGGGGTGTGGAGTACAGTGGTGGAGGATGGGTGGGTGTGGAGGTTACAGCTGGTTCCTTGTCAAGCCATTTTTGGCATCTTCACATTGCTGGCACTTCGGCAGGAAGGTGTGGGGTGATTGTCAGGTCAGAGGAGAGAAAGTGGGAGCAGGACGACAAAGAAGAAGAGAGGTGAGTTTGACAGGTGACCTACAAAGGGTCAAAGGGCATTAGCAGAGTGTCACTCAGTCATCATCAATACACCCCAGGATGCAGTGTGGCGCCGCAAGCTGAATCCAGGTCAAGCTTGAAGGAAAATGAACCCAGACGCGCAAGAGCAAAAAAAAAACTAATAGATAAGGAGGAGCAGGAGGGTAGGTGGGGGAGAGGGGCTTTACTGTATGTGTGTGTGTGTGCATGTGTGTTGAAAAAGGAGAGGAGGTGGGGTCAGTCCCACAGCTGTTGCCATGGCGACCACATCCAGATGCTGCCACAGCAGTAGGCGCTGGCGGGATTGAACGAGTCAGCTTAGAAAGAGGGGAGGGGAGCCCCCATCTCACACAGAGATAGATAGGCACATCTTTAGTTAGCAGCCGTGCACCCTGTGCATTGTGGGAAAAGGGAGGTGGGTGGGGTAGAGAAGCCACATGGAGGACGGGATGCATGCTCCCTTTGAAGAGGGGACGCAGGTGGGAGGGAGGTAGGGATGGATGAGGGGTTCTGCAAAGAAGGGGGTTCCAGTAGGAAGAAGCGAAAAGAGGAAGTGAGAGAGGGTGGAGGCTGTTGCTATACGGAAGAGCTTGCCGGAGAATGTGGGCTCATCCAATCACGGCACAGCTCTTCATAATGCATAACAAGTCCTTCTTTCATAGATACCGGGCCGGGGGTGGTGAGGGGTGCTTGTTGACAGAAAATGACAGGAGAACACTAGAATTATAGGAAATAACATGCACATGATCAGTTCTTTTTCTTCCCATTCTTTACTCAAGCGTGAATGGACTGCATGTGGCCAAGATATACTATAATTAATATCCTTCATCAACTCTGTGTATCAGTAATCTGCTTGCTATTCTAATCAGGTGGCAAAAATTACCTCCAAATGGAAAATAGGCCTATAAAACATAATACCCAAACACATTATGCTTGGGAATGCTACGATATACAAAAAAATAATAATAATGAGATTAGTTAAATCAAATCGTCTATATGGTAATGAGGTTTTGGCAAGAAAGATGGCACACCGGATGCTGGAGTGTGTCACCAGCTTTGTCGGCACCTTTGACATCATGGCTGTGTGTAAATGTGACAATGCAACAGGAATCTACCAACCACCATAGCACCAAGTAGACCTAGTCAACAAGCCTTACTAAATAACACAAATATGAACATGTGATACATACAGTAGGTGACACGACTGTACCGATAATGATTCTGTGGTTGGGGGATGGATGTCATTTGGGAGTTGGGGGAGTACTGGGGGTACATGTCTCCTGCACTTTTTCAGAAAGCTGTTTTTGTCTCCTGTAACGTCCAAAAGTAAAGTGACACGATTGAATGGAGAACAAGTCAAACACCTGCGCCAGGTGCAAAAAAAAAAAAAAAACTCATTGATTGGCTTTTTAGGGCTACCTGCTTGTCAACATGACAATGATTGACATTACACAGCAGCTGACCAAACAGCAGCCAGATGCAAATTAAGAGCAAGTTGCCTGCACAAAACAATATGAATCACCAACAAGTGAGACAAAAAATATATATATCCATCTTTTGTTCCAGCAGACAGTTCGATTCCCAGCCAGATCATACAAAGTAAACATTAATTTAAATCATAATGCAAACTTCAAAAAACTCTGTACATAATTTATTTAATTGCAAACTTTGTAATTTCATCTGAAAAATTAATTATTGAAAAACTTGTTTCCCGTTCATATTACTCCGAAACATGCATCTAATCAACCATATACAATATTTACCTGAATTATTTTGGGGGCCACCATTACAGAAAGCTAAGGACCAGGGGGCGGACTTCTCCCTTCACTATTAGTGGTATTTGATTGTGGTCTTTTTATTTTGTCAGGGTTTCAGAACCGCTCCGCTGTTTCATATTTCATCATTCCATGAATATATACTGTCCTCTGGACCCCCTGTCAAAAGCTTCTTTTAGCTTATTTGGGGGACCTTTTCACGTACCAACATCTTTAATTGATGATATTCACTACTATTGAAATTGTTATATCGTATTGTGAATAAACTTGAACTTGAACTTTTTAAGGACCTTCTGGTAAAATGATAGCTGAAGATAACCTCTATGACATCACTGTGGGGTTTTTATAGATCTGCTATAAAAAAAAAAAATAACTGAACTCGCGAGCCACCAGTTGAGTAACAAAAGTGATGAAAAAGAGAGGACCTAAAATATATACTTGAGGAACACCACTAGTATAAACAAAGACGTTGAACAAATTACTATAGACGGAATCTAAAGTTAACAAGCTACAACAAGACCTTAGTTACATAAATCACAATACGAAAAGTAAGAGGATAGACAAAAAGAAAAGGACTTAACGGGGTGCCTTGAGGAACACCTAAGTACTGTAAATCATAAGTTTTTCCCAAGTGTTTTTGTGTGCATGTTTTTTAACAAAGTTAAAATGTCAGTATCACTTCTGAAATTAAAATTTCCCCCCTGGGTTGGGGTAACAATTCCATTGTGAGTCAAAAAAAGCTAAATTATACCTCTGTCACATATCTGAGGCATTGAATCTCATCATTACCCGAGGAGCAAAAAGTGATTACATTTTTAATGTACTTTTTTTTATCAAACAAACCTACTAGAGCGCAATTAAAACAATGCATAGGGGTGGACCATAGTTCTTTGTTACAATGTTTCATGCTCCAATAATTTACTTAAAAACCTAATTTGGAACTTAAAATACAAGACTCGTTTTTTTAGAATTATGTAGTTACAGCGCACGGCAAACATTATAGTCTTGTGTGGAGAAAGGATACAGTGAGTGCAAGGTGCCTCACTCGCAGCAAATATGAGGAAGAATAAAATATGTTTTAGTCAACTTGTTGCACTTCATTATGTCTCCCAAGCATTGGAGGCTTTTCTGGTTCTGATTAGTTGAAAGTGAAGTGTTTATGGCCAGTCAGGAGTTCCGGTGGCTGGGGATGATAAAGCAGCAAGTTTCCTAATGTATTGGCTGGCATTACAAAAGGAACACAGGTAAAGAATTATTCTGTACGTATTATATTAGGCCTACTGTTTCACAATGCACAATGCACCCGACCATAGAGGTCGGGTGCATTGTGAGCTAGGCGACAGCCGAAGGCAGGGCACTTGGCGGTCCGATCCTCGGCTACAGAAGCTAGCTCTTGGGACGTGGAACGTCACGTCACTGGGGGGGAAAGAGCCTGAGCTAGTGCGCGAAGTCGAGAAATTCCGGCTGGACATAGTTGGACTCACTTCGACGCACAGCAAGGGCTCTGGAACCACTTCTCTCGAGAGGGATTGGACCCTCTTCCACTCTGGCGTTGCCGGCAGTGAGAGGCGACGGGCTGGGGTGGCAATTCTTGTTTCCCCCCGGCTCAAAGCCTGTACGTTGGAGTTCAACCCGGTGGACGAAAGGGTAGCCTCCCTCCGCCTTCGGGTGGGGGGACGGGTCCTGACTGTTGTTTGTGCTTATGCACCAAACAGCAGTTCAGAGTACCCACCCTTTTTGGGAACACTCGAGGGAGTACTGGAAAGTGCTCCCCCGGGTGATTCCCTTGTCCTACTGGGAGACTTCAACGCTCACGTTGGCAACGACAGTGAAACCTGGAGAGGCGTGATTGGGAAGAATGGCCGCCCGGATCTGAACCCGAGTGGTGTTTTGTTATTGGACTTTTGTGCTCGTCACAGTTTGTCGATAACGAACACCATGTTCAAACATAAGGGTGTCCATATGTACACTTGGCACCAGGACTCCCTAGGCCGCAGTTCCATGATCGACTTTGTAGTTGTGTCATCGGATTTGCGGCCTCATGTTTTGGACACTCGGGTGAAGAGAGGGGCAGAGCTTTCTACCGATCACCACCTGGTGGTGAGTTGGCTGCGATGGTGGGGGAGGATGCCGCAAAGACCTGGGAGGCCCAAACGCATTGTGAGGGTCTGCTGGGAACGTCTGGCAGAGTCTCCTGTCAGACAAACTTTCAATTCCCACCTCCGGAAGAACTTTGAACATGTCACGAGGGAGGTGCTGGACATTGAGGCCGAGTGGACCATGTTCCGCACCTCTATTGTCGAGGCGGCAGATCGGAGCTGTGGCCGCAAGGTAGTTGGTGCCTGTCGGGGCGGCAATCCTAAAACCCCTTGGTGGACACCAGCGGTGAGGGATGCCGTCAAGCTGAAGAAGGAGTCCTATCGGGACCTTTTGGCTCATAGGACTCCGGAGGCAGTGGACAGGTACCGACAGGCCAAGCGGTGTGCAGCTTCAGCGGTCGCGGAGGCAAAAACTCGGACATGGGAAGAGTTCGGGGAAGCCATGGAAAACGACTTCCGGACGGCTTCGAAGCGATTCTGGACCACTGTCCGCCGCCTCAGGAAGGGGAAGCAGTGCACTATCAACACCGTGTATTGTGCGGATGGTGTTCTGCTGACCTCGACTGCGGATGTTGTGGGTAGGTGGAAGGAATACTTCGAAGACCTCCTCAATCCCACCAACACGTCTTCCTATGAGGAAGCAGTGCCTGGGGAATCTGTGGTGGACTCTCCTATTTCTGGGGCTGAGGTCGCTGAGGTAGTTAAAAAGCTCCTCGGTGGCAAGGCCCCAGGGGTGGACGAGACCCGCCCGGAGTTCCTTAAGGCTCTGGATGCTGTGGGGCTGTCTTGGTTGACAAGACTTTGCAGCATCGCGTGGACATCGGGGGCGGTACCTCTGGATTGGCAGACCGGGGTGGTGGTTCCTCTCTTTAAGAAGGGGGACCGGAGGGTGTGTTCCACCTATCGTGGGATCACACTCCTCAGCCTTCCCGGTAAGGTTTATTCAGGTGTACTGGAGAGGAGGCTACGTCGGATATTCGAACCTCGGATTCAGGAGGAACAGTGTGGTTTTCATCCTGGTCGTGGAACTGTGGACCAGCTCTATACTCTCGGCAGGGTTCTTGAGGGTGCATGGGAGTTTGCCCTACCAGTCTACATGTGCTTTGTGGACTTGGAGAAGGCATTCGACTGTGTCCCTCGGGAAGTCCTGTGGGGAGTGCTCAGAGAGTATGGGGTATCGGACTGTCTTATTGTGGCGGTCCGTTCCCTGTACGATCAGTGACAGAGCTTGGTTCGCATTGCCGGCAGTAAGTCGAACACATTTCCAGTGAGGGTTGGACTCCGCCAAGGCTGTCCTTTGTCACCGATTCTGTTCATAACTTTTATGGACAGAATTTCTAGGCGCAGTCAAGGCGTTGAGGGGTTCCGGTCTGGTAACCGCAGGATTAGGTCTCTACTTTTTGCAGATGATGTGGTCCTGATGGCTTCATCTGACCGGGATCTTCAGCTCTCGCTGGATCGGTTCGCAGCCGAGTGTGAAGCGACCGGAATGAGAATCAGCACCTCCAAGTCCGAGTCCATGGTTCTCGCCCGGAAAAGGGTGGAGAGCCATCTCCGGGTTGGGGAGGAGACCCTGCCCCAAGTGGAGGAGTTCAAGTACCTAGGAGTCTTGTTCACGAGTGAGGGAAGAGTGGATCGTGAGATCGACAGGCGGATCGGTGCGGCATCTTCAGTAATGCGGACGTTGTACCGATCCGTTGTGGTGAAGAAGGAGCTGAGCCGGAAGGCAAAGCTCTCAATTTACCGGTCGATCTACGTTCCCATCCTCACCTATGGTCATGAGCTTTGGGTCATGACCGAAAGGATAAGATCACGGGTACAAGCGGCCGAAATGAGTTTCCTCCGCCGTGTGGCGGGGCTCTCCCTTAGAGATAGGGTGAGAAGCTCTGCCATCCGGGAGGGACTCAAAGTAAAGTCGCTGCTCCTTCACATCGAGAGGAGCCAGATGAGGTGGTTCGGGCATCTGGTCAGGATGCCACCCGAACGCCTCCCTAGGGAGGTGTTTAGGGCACGTCCAACCGGTAGGAGGCCACGGGGAAGACCCAGGACACGTTGGGAAGACTATGTCTCCCGGCTGGCCTGGGAACGCCTCGGGATCCCCCGGGAAGAGCTAGACGAAGTGGCTGGGGAGAGGGAAGTCTGGGTTTCCCTGCTTAGGCTGTTGCCCCCGCGACCCGACCTCGGATAAGCGGAAGATGATGGATGGATGGATGGATGGATGTTTCATGTGTTATTATATTTATTTTTTTGGTACTTATTGTAATTACATTAATAATTTGAGGTGGTGTAACTAACAAAGAAATGGTCAAATGTTAAGGAACTCCAGCATATGACACTAACAAAAAATCTGACCTGTTTTCCTGTGATACACTTATAGCCTGATGTACTGAAGGTTTGCTTCTGATAAAACACGTGCAAACTTGATAGCAAACTCAAAGCTGATCTACTAAACTAGTTCACATATGATTCTGTCTTTTAAATGATCAAAATAGAGAAAACAATCCATTTATGGTGTCTGTCTTCACATATGGATTATTACAACACCTACAATATTGAGAGGAGGAAATGCAAATATATTATATAACAATTTAGCACTCGCAGTGTGATTCATCGAGACTGAAACTGTTCTGCGGCCACTGTTTTGGGAAATGTGCGTGCAAACTGGCAGTTACACACAAATGGCTGTGAGAAATAAGGCAATCGTGCTGAAAAGATATAAGATTGAGAGAGAGAATGTTCCTTCTGTGTGCGTGTCAACATGTGTACTGTCAAAAATATAAATAGACATATCCTATTTAGCAATATGTATCCATCCCATCCATTTTCTACCGCTTATTCCTTTTGGGGTCACTGGTGCCTATCTCAGCTACAATCGGGCGGAAGGCGGGGTACGACCTGGACAAGTCGCCACCTCATCACAAGGCCAACACAGATAGACAGACAACATTCACACTCACATTCACACACTAGGGCCAATTTAGTGTTGCCAATCAACCTATCCCCAGGTGCATGTCTTTGGAAGTGGGAGGAAGCCAGAGTATCCAGAGGGAACTCACACATTTACGGGGAGAACATGCAAACTCCACACAGAAAGATCCCGAGCCTGGGTTTGAACCCAAGACTGCAGGACCTTCGTATTGTGAGGCAGACGCACTAACCCCTCTGCCACTGTGAAGCCCGCAGCAATATGCATTTACAGCAAATTCAATTGATGTGTTTTGGTATATGAGGTGTTTGTTTTTCCATGTAGAAAAAAATATTACAATATGAAAAAAACAACACTTCAGTTTCCTTCCCAGAGCGCACCTTAAGAGTGCTAAAAAATGTTTTGGTTCTTTAGATCGCGCTTCAATATATAAATGTAGTACATATTACAATTGTGTGCTGCATGTCAATAACATGAAGAAACACCACAAATTGGACTATATGACGCCATAAAAGTGGAGGGAAGGTGATAGTTGATATACATGCACAATCCTCATTATGCTTTTATTATTGTACTTTTAAAACACTTCCTTGTGGTCTACATAACATGTAATGATGGTTCTTTGGTCCAAATTTTGCATAGGTTACTTGGCAACGCTAAATTGGCCCTAGTGTGTGAATGTGAGTGTGAATGCTGTCTGTTTTTCTGTTGGCCCTACGATGAGGTGGCGACTTGTCCAGGATGTACCCCATCTTCCGCCCGAATGCAGCTGAGATAGGCTCCAGCACCCCTGCGACCCCGAAAGGGACAAGTGGTAGAAAATGGATGGATAGATTGTTATTATAAAAGTGCTCGTTACTTACTGCATTACATATATACTTACATAATTTATATAAAACTCTGATGGAGGTGTTTGGATGTTTTTTTAGGGGCTCTATAGGCAGAATAGAACGGCTTCCATGGGCTCCATTGCAAGCAGACTTTTGATCGCATTTATTTACTATTCAGAATGCATTTTTTTGAAATCCATCCTTCGTCATGTCCTTCATATTGATTGTGAACGATAGGCAAAATTCCCCAAAAAGTGCAGTTCCCCTTTAAGTAACAATGATGAAGATGAGCAGCTATGGACTCCTGACCATTATCTCTTTAGTCCCCACTCTGCTATAACGTGTCCTTAAGAGGACCACCACCTTCCTTACCCACTCAAGAACTCCTTTGTTTTTCCCCCCTGGCTTTACAACTGCGCTGCCATCTGTCCGTGGCCTTGCTGCCCTCAGGGGCCCGGTTGCACGAAATGACTAGCAGGAAGACAGTGAAGAGCAGACGGGATGGCAGCTACGCGAAAAGAAAACAGTTAGTTTGCTCAAGAAAAGACTGCGATATGCGATTGTGGTTGCCGAGCTGGAGTGATTCATTAACGGAAAAGCTGAGATGGTAACGAGTGTCTTTGCAAAATGACACAAATGAAGCTTTGTTGAGATAAAATATGAGCATGAGAATATTGCTCGTTTTGTTTAGGGTTAATTTTTGCTACTTCCATGATTGACCATGCATGTGAATAACAACAGTTTCATTAGCAAAATTGTTTATTTACACCATCACCGATAAAGAGCCAAATGTTGGATTTCCTATAAGATAAATTTAATCAGGGATGTACCCAACATTCCCTCTAAGGTACGCGCTGTGCAATTGCACACTGCTCACACGTCCTCTGCGCACGGCAAATCTATGCCGCGCACAAAATCGAATAAAAAGGTAAGCGCATAACAGTGTGCACTTCTGCCGTCGCTCACATGTGCGCCACTGAATGCTCAAAGAGTTTTGGCGTTTGCTCACACATATGAAAAATTGGAGGGAAAATTGGATGCAACCTTCCTTCAACATTTGCAAAAAACTATTGTGGATGCACTACCAGTGTGCGGTGTTCTGTTCTACATGGTAGTGTGCTAGGGGGGCAGTACATCTAAGAAGGACAGCTCCAGACTGGAGAAACTGATCAGGCGGGCCGGCTCTACGATCGGAATACAACTGGATTCACTGGTGACGGTGGCAGAGAAGAGGATTGTGGAAAAACTATTGAGCATCATGGATGACGATAGTCACCCTCTACATAGGGTTATCAGTAGCCAGAGGAGCCTGTTCAGTGCTCAACTGCTTCATCCCAAGTGCAGGACTAATAGACTCTAAAACTATTTTGTACCACACGCCATCAGACTGTACAACTCCTCTCGAAAATGAAATCATGATTTCCAAAGAGCTTTTAAACAGATACAGCTTCAATAACCGTATTCCCATGGTCAAGGCACTCCTGAACTCTAGACAACGGAAGTTCCCTCAGTCACCAATACATTTTGGGGAGCCATGTCAGCTGATGGTTTTGGTCCACTGTGTTTCATCAAGTCCAGAGTCAATGCAGCTGTGGAGATGATGATTTAATTTTCCAGCATTATCTGGCACCTGCTCACAGTGCCAAAACCAGCAGTAACTGGTGTACTGACCATGGCATTACTGTCCTCGATTGGCCTGCCAACTCTCCTGACCTAAACCCCATAGAGAATTTGTGGGGTATTGTGAAGAAAAACTGAAAGACACCAGACCCAATAATGCAAATGAGCTGAAGGCCGCTATTGAAGCATCCTGGGATTCCATAACACCTCAGCAATGCCACAGGCCGATTGCCTCCATGCCACGCCGCATTGATGCACTAATTGAGTTTTCTTAAGCTGTATGCCATAATCAGCAATATTAAAATAATAAAAGGCTTGCAATATTTCAGTTGATGTGTAATGAATCCAGCATGTATGGCATTTTCATGTTTTTAGTTGCATTACAGAAAATAAAGGACTTTATCACAATAATCAAATTTTCTGGGACAGTCCTGTATATATAGCACCTTTCACAGATAAAAGCCACAAAGTGCTTCACAACACAGTGCAAATTTTAGAAATAATACATTTAATATAAAAAGCCAACATAAATACAGTTAGCGACCCAATCTAGCCACAGCCAGTTCAGGGCTCCTAACCCCGAGTCTTTGGAAAAGCTGCTCTAGATCATTTTCAGCGCAAAGTGTGTAACTCCATTGCAATGTGTGGACCGCTGGCATCGGGAGCGAGAAATGAAGTCACTGAGGCCAGCAGCCAATAGGAAATGCCCGAGGCCCTTGTTAGCTACCATATGTTAGTTATGAGAATGAGGACTCTAATGAGTGAGATTCTCTCTTTTTGTTTTTGTTTTTTACATTTTGTTATAGAATTTTTGACATATACAGTCCAGAAATACAATTAAACACATGTCATATGTTCTGTTTCCCCCACAACAAGTAATAACAAACCAGGAAAAGAACATGCATTAGTCAAATATGTACAGGAAAATATTGACATAAAGCCACATACAACTGCACTCCTGAATGTCCCCAACACAGTGCCGCACTTAAGTAAGCAAAAGGCTCATCAATCATGGTTAAATTTGAGATCACGTGTGAGATCCTCTTTGAAGCAGCCAAAAAAAGGAAACTTATAGTGCAGTGCCCTTCAATATACGGCCCACAGCCCGCATCCGGTCCGCCAAAGCCACTTATTCGGCTTACCAAACATCACGCAAATAATGAAACCATTTAGTTTCACTAGAGAAATGCTCATCTGTGCAGTCCTTCCTCCGCTTTGTATGTGGCAACGACAAGGCATATGCATCATAATGAAAGCAGCCATAGAAGAAGATGACGAGATGAATAAAATTGGAGCTCCACAATTAGATTTGTCACAACCTGTTAGGTGGTGGTTTGCATCATTACTCTAACCCTGTACGCATTGAAGGTGTTAATTGCATCATGGATTTACTTTATAATCAAATACAAGGTGTCACAAAAGACAAAATATAAAGATTCGGAGGACAACTCCACAAACCCGGAAAGTATGCACTCACATGAAAGGCAAGGTGTGGAAGTGTGCAGAACAATTTCACAAGCATGAAGCCCAGCCTTTGATAACTAACCCTACTGACAACTGTCAACAACTCAAAGTTTGGTGTTTCCCACAGATTGACAATCTATTTGTGGCGGCAGAGGCGTGGTCAGGGCACTGTCCTTATAATTTACAAAATTGGCCATGACGCATATGTTTAAAAAAAAATTATTTATACATTTAAAGACAAGTCCGTCCATCCATCCATCCATCTTCTTCCGCTTATCCGAGATCGGGCCACGGGGGCAGCAGCCTAAGCAGGGAAGACCAGACTTCCCTCTCCCCAGTCACTTCGTCCAGCTCATCCCGGGGGATCCCGAGGCGATCCCAGGCCAGCCGGGAGAGATAGTCTTCCCAACGTGTCCTGGGTCTTCCCCGTGGCCTCCTACCTACGTGCCCGAAACATCTCCCTAGGGAGGCATTCTGGTGGCATCCTGACCAGATGCCCGAACCACCTCATCTGGCTCCTCTCGATGTAGAGGAGCAGTGGCTTTACTTTGAGTTCCTCCCGGATGGCAGAGCTTCTCACCCTATCTCTAAAAGAGCCCTCCCACCCGGCGGAGGAAACTCATTTCGGCCGCTTGTACCCGTGATCTTATCCTTTCGGTCATTACCCAAAGCTCATGACCATAGGTGAGGATGGGAACGTAGATCGACCGGTAAATTGAGAGCTTTGCCTTCCGGCGCAGCTCCTTCTTCACCACAACGGATCGATACAGTGGCCGCATTACTGAAGACGCCGCACCGATCCGCCTGTCGATCTCACGATCCACTCTTCCCTCACTCGTGAACAAGACTCCTAGGTACTCAAACTCCTCCACTTGGGGCAGGGTCTCCTCCCCAACCCGGAGATGGCACTCCACCCTTTTCTGGGAGAGAACCTGGACTCAGACAAAGTAAAGACAAGTCTTTAGTAGTTATTAGTATCAACAAATCAATTTGCTGTATGTGGAGGTTTCCTGCGTCTCGCCCGGCTTCTTCTGACCACAGTATCACACAGCTCAGGATACAGGTTTGACACAGTATTTAATACATCTTTTACTTTACACAATTGTCCGTCTTTCCAGCTTTTCAGCTGTCCCTTGTTCGTCTCTGCGCCTCTCTCCTGCGTCCTCATGCGTCTTCATGCGTCCCTCCCGCTTCATGGTCTCCAGCGCTGCTAATAAAGGGAACAGGTGATTAGATAACTCGTTCCAGGTGAGGTATCCACTCACCTGTTGGCTGCTTCATGGCCGGCCCCTGCACACACCCCGCCCGCAGGGGACGTGTGGAACACGCCCCTCTCCACACTGTATTTTTCAATTATTGCCTATTTTATTTCTACAATACAACAAAGGTTGCACTTCATACACCTCTGGTTCATTCACATCATTATCCTGCCCTCACTGAATGGAGCAACTTAGTTTGACGGATAGGTAAACAGTCGTTTAAATCAGAAATGAAAAAACTTCCAACTTGAGTTTGTTGCTTCATAGTCGCCATACTAATGTTGCTGTGACGTTAAGCACCCAAAAGAAAAAACATTTATACACAGATTAAGTCCACATACATGTAAGAATCATGTTAAATCAACAATATAATTTGGTATAAACTGCAAAAAACCATGCAACTATATGGGGTAAAGGTCAGCTTTTATGCCACTAGCGCACTACAATGGAAAGGGTCCATCAAAAGGCTAATGAATATTAGCATTGCCAGTTTTTTTAATCAAAAGCCTGTAGCTGAAATCTCAAACTGACATTTTAAAACACTTAATGTAGTCAATGTTTTGGGGAATATGATTGACATATATCACCTACAACAGTGGTTCTCAACCTTTTTTCAGTGATGTACCCCCTGTGAACATTTTGTTTTTAATTCAAGTACCCCCTAATCAGAGCAAAACATTTTTGGTTGAAAAAAAGAGATAAAGCCGTAAAATACAGCACTATGTCATCAGTTTCTGATTTATTAAATTGTATAGCAGTGCAAAATATTGCTCATTTGTAGTGGATTTTCTTGAACTATTCGGAAAAAAATATATACAAATAACTGAAAACTTGTTGAAAAAGAAACAAGTGATTCAATTATGAATAAAGATTTCTACACATAGAAGTAATCATCAACTTAAAGTGCCCTCTTTGGGGATTGTAATAGAGATCCATCTGGATTCATCAACTTAATTCTAAACATTTCTTCACAAAAAACTAAATCTTTAACTTCAATATTTATGAAAAAATTCTTGCTGTCAACACTGACATTTCTTTTCACAGTTTATGAACTTGCATTCATATTTTGTTGAAGTATTTTTCAATACATATATTTATATAGGATTTTTGCATTGTTGCTATTTTCAGAATATTTGAAAAAAATCTCACGTACCCCTTGGCATACCTTCAAGTACCCCCAGGGGTACGCGTACCCCCATTTGAGAACCACTGACCTAGACGATGAAGTGTCACCTTCCTGTATCGCAAACTATGTATACATTAGGGTTGTCAACGTTGAACGAGATAATGCGTTTACTCTAAGTTCCTTTAACTGCGTTCATTGTTTTTGTAACGCCCATGAGTCCTGACTCCTTTTTGATCCTTGATCCATTGCGATAGTGTGGGTAAACATATTGGTCGTTCAGTTACTTTTGAAGCTCAAGCTCGAAAATCAAAACCAAGGCAAAATATCTCTTGACGAGACAATTATATTTTTGATCATTTTGACATTGGAGCACCTGCCTGCTGGCACGCTTTGCCGCTTGCAGAGAGGTGGAGCTTTACTTCCATGTGCAGGTTACAATTGAGTGAGTTAATAACATGACATGTAGATTGTTACACTATCTGTTTTCATAAGATGGAAAAGCATGCTCAGTGGCCTTGTGGTTAGAGTGTCTGCCCTGAGATTGGTAGGTCGTGAGTTCAAACCCCGGCCGAGTCATACCAACGACTACAAAAATGGGACCCATTACCTCCCTGCTTGGCACTCAGCATCAAGGATTGGAATTGGGGGTTAAAGCACCAAAATGATTCCTGATGAAATGCCACATGCAGAGTTTGATTTCACCACATCTAAAGTTCCAATAATTGTCACACACACACTATAGTGTGTGACAATTATTGGAACTTTAACTTTAACTTTAAAAGCTCAGCAGAAAAAGAACACGTTAGCAGAAAGTCTGGAGTCATTTTTTTCTGAGACTCTTACGTCGTCAAAACATGTCAAGTAGGGCCAGGCGGTTTACCGGTATGACAGTTTAATATCCGTATGTTTTAGAAAGAGATATATATTTGACTATATTGCAATGCACATATCTTTTGATGTGCCTCTGTTACGGCCGTTTGCCGCTGCCGGTAGCTGAGAAAGGCTCTGAGTTGCAGGAAGAGTTTGGAGCGCATCCCTCCGCCAAAATTGTTTTCGCCCACAGCCTATGTGCTTGCACCTTAGCTCCGGCGGGCGGTGGCACCTTCTGTAGATCCTCCTCTGAATGCATGTGCTCCTACAGCAGTAGTAAAAATAATAATAATAATAATAGATTTTATTTGTAAAAAAGCACTTTACATTGAGCAAACAACCTCAAAGTGCTACAGTGTATTAATAATAAAATGAAAAAAATGATAATAATGATAATAATAAAAAGATAATAAAAATAAATAAAATATAAAAACTAAATAAGATATAAATACAAATTCTGTATTCCTACAAAATCTGGCAAGACACCGAAACAAAAACAAAATATATTTTTTTATTGTCTTTAAAAGCTTGTTTATGTCCTTATTGAGTTGAACTGTTTTTAAAAAAAAGCATAATGTTTAATCAATCAATCAATGTTTACTTATATAGCCCTAAATCACTAGTGTCTCAAAGGGCTGCACAAACCACCACGACATCCTCGGTAGGCCCACATAAGGGCAAGGAAAACTCACACCCAGTGGGACATTGGTGACAATAATGACCCAGTGGGACGTCAGTGACAATGATGACTATGAGAACCTTAGAGAGGAGGAAAGCAATGGATGTCGAGCGGATCTAACATGATACTGTGAAAGTCCAGTCCAAAGAGGATCCAAGACACAGCAGCGAGAGTCCCGTTCACAGCGGAGCCAGCAGGAAACCATCCCAAGCGTAGGCGGACCAGCAGCGCAGAGATGTCCCCAGCCGATACACAGGCGAGCAGTACATGGCCACCGGATCGGACCGGACCCCCTCCACACGGGAGAGTGTGACATAGAAGAAAAAGAAAAGAAACGGCAGATCAACTGGTCTAAAAAGGGAGTCTATTTAAAGGCTAGAGTATACAAATGAGTTTTAAGGTGAGACTTAAATGCTTCTACTGAGGTGGCATCGCGAACTGTTACCGGGAGGGTAAAAAGCATTTAATTAAAGCAAATACATTTTCCAGTCATGGTGATCCATCCATCCATCCATTTCTACCGCTTATTCCCTTTTGGGGTCGCGGGGGGCGCTGGCGCCTATCTCAGCTACAATCGTGCGGAAGGCGGCGTAGACCCTGGACAAGTCGCCACCTCATCACAGGGCCAGTCATGGTAATAAAAACTTTAAAAATGTATCTATGTAGCGTACACTTATTAATGATGAAAAAATAGATTTATCTGTGATTAATCACCGTTAATTTTGAGTTAACTATGAATAAACTGCTTTTAATCACAATTAGATTTTTATAATTGTTTGACAGCCCTGATATACGTAGATATTTTTTTCTTCAAAATGTTTTACTTGAGGCGGGCTGACACGAGCTAATGGATGTATTGAAAAGACCAAGATTCTTCCTTAAATATATCAATCAATCAATCAATGTTCATTTATATAGCCCTAAATCACTAGTGTCTCAAAGGGCTGTACAAACCACAACACAAACCACTACGACATCCTCGGTAGGCCCACATAAGGGCAAGGAAAACTCACACCCAGTGGGACGTCAGTGACAATGATGACTATGAGAACCTTGGAGAGGACCACATATTTGGGCAACCCCCCCCTCTAGGGGACCGGAAGCAATGGATGTCGAGCGTATCTAACATAATACTGTGAAAAGTTCAGTCCATAGTGGATCCTCAATATGTGTAATGTTTTTCAGCCATAAGAAATTACATGCACATGAGTCATGGCCAATTATGCAAATTAGACAAAGACATCTCCGCTGCAGCATTACAAGTGTGTGTGAATGTGTCTCTATGTGTCAGTCCTGATAGTGATTGACAGGTGATTGGTTTTACCCCGCCTCTCACCCTGCTGGGGTAGACTCCAGCTAGCCTGTGACCCTGAATCTTTTCATTCCCTAGCCCCTTGTAAAAACTCAACATTTGCAACAGATATTCCATATCAATGCTTGTGCTACTGTACATAAAACCGAGGACACATGGAGCTTTTCAACCCACACAGACATGCCTCGGTATTTCACACACAAGCAACTCAAAAAAAAAAAGGCTATCTTTGACCAAATGTGTGAAAGCCTCAGTTCTTTGCCATCAGATGCTCCGAGTGAGCTGAAAATGTTTTTGCTAAAAGTGTTTTTCCTCTCACCTACACAAGTCAACCTCTCTTGGGAACATGCATTCAAAGCACGGATAAGCCAGCCAGGCAGATTTCCAATTCATAGTAAAGTTGTGGGCTATTACTAGGAATAAATCCGGCGAAAGTTAATATCACATCAGGCATGTCATTTTTCCGTTTAAAGTCGGAATTCCGTCTTTTTTAATCTCGGGGGGAAACAAAGTGTCGACCAATCAACTACGGCGTAATATCATATTATGCCGTAGTTGATTGTTTGATATGTTCCTTGTGACCAATCAGGACATCTGTTATGAATGATGACATCATTACCGCCATTTTCCAAATGTAAACGATGTCGGTTCTCGTGAGAAAGGACGCTTCACGAGTAAAATAAATTGATTAACATGTCAAAAATAAGTTTCGATGGGACTGGATGGAAAGGGAAATCCTTGATACTGTTGGGAAGAAGGAAGTTACGACTTTGATCGGCAATTTTATTCAGAAAATCGATCGTCCCGGAAAAGTTTTGTGCACGTGGTGTCATGATAATATTGACTATGGATCACAAGGTTTCAAGGCTTTGGAAGTACATGCGAAACGCCAAAAACATATGAAACAACTTGAAGCAAGGAAAACAAACTTTTCACTAGCTGGAACTTTTGGATGTCAATCGTAAGTGAGCAAACCTTACGGACTTCATCCTTTGTTTACATCGACAACTGCCGTAGACATCGAGAGGAAAGATCCACCCAAACAACCCACTTCAGTTGCAGACAGGGTAGTTAATAATGAGGTAAGCTAAAAAATATTTGCTTGCGAAATACGCATGTTTGTTTCAAATATTAACCAATTATTGCTTTGCGAAATATAAATGTTTTTTTCTAAAAAATAAAAAGCCACGTGAAAATATATTATGAAATTACAGAAATTCAAAGAGCCGCATTATTGATTCCAGTTAACAATTTATTGGAATAAATTTGCATATAATACTAGAGGAAGAAGTTGGCAGTGAAATCCAAAAAAGAAGCTACAAAAGCAGAGACCAAAAGGAAAATGCAGGCTGCTCAGAATTTTGCAAGGAAAGCTCATGTTAGGGCTCTCCAAGCAAGTAAATGTGTGAAGTGAACTGAAGTAATGTGGTAATACTGTAAAAAAACTGTAGATAATAACACTGATTAATGTGACACCTGTGGCTGTGAAATGAACACAAGATGTAAATATTAGTGACTAAATACTGTTGGGACTGAACCATATACAGTGATTCATTAGGATTATTGGGGTATGTATGTTATATTAATGATGTTTTCATGTCTTTAAACACTAAAATATTTTCTTCAAATGGTGCTGTCTTTGTTAATTTTAGCATGTTAAATTGGTGAAAAACCAGGAGCTTCGGGGGGTGTAGCCCCTCTTGTCCCCTCACCAGGACACCGCCCTGGACCTGGCTGGGGGCCTTCGTCCACCGGACCCCCGGAAATGTTTTCAGTCTTTTACATAGTTGTCAAATCACATGCCTGTCACATTCACGTTGGTTTTGACACTGGCTTGTCCATCAACTTTGTTTGCAAAAATTCTGTTATTCTCAGTCAAACATAAGCTCTACAAAAAATACTTTGTTTCCTCATCCTGAACTTGTTTTCAATACCTAGAAAGCAACACTTTCTTCGCTTGATTTACTTGATTTACTTGATTTGTGTTATTAAAAACACAAACTTGGTAACGCACATAAAGCTGATATACTAAGCTTTTGCACACACGATTGAGTCTTTTAAATCAGCAAAATAAGGAGGGCAATCCATTTAGCGCAGGGTTATCCAAACTTTGGCACGCAGGCCAAGTGCAGCCCACCTAAGTCGTTAATGCGGCCCACGAGACATCGTAAGTTTAACAAGATATTTGACCTGCAAAGTGTTTAGCAGAATAATTGTATAAAATTATCACAAAACGTTGTGTTTCAATAAGTTTCAGTCGAGCAGACAAAAGCTGTCCTTGATCGTACCAATCAAAAGGCTTGCAAAACTCCACTGTGTAGGATGGGAAGCGACACAAAGGTGTCAGTTTCTTTGATGTATTGTAATCCACAGGGAGATTTTGTCTTGACCTGAGATCTACAAAGCGGAGAACTGACCTCCCTCAAGCACCTTTTCTTTGAAGTGTTTTGTGACCAAAGGCAACGGCTGTTTACGACCCCCACGCCTTTAGAAACAGCTGTTGCCATGTAATCAGGGAAAGTCCAAATAAAAGAGGAAGCGTACAATGTTTCGTCAGAGCGTGGTGGGACACTGCACAAGGGTACAGGTCTACGTGTTTCTCCTCATTGAACCAAATTTAAGGCTGTCTCTGTTTAATTCCTTGCTTCCTTCCTCCCTAGTGTGTGAATGTGAGTGTGAATGTTGTCTTTCTATCTGTGTTGGCCCTGTGATGAGGTGGCGACTTGTCCAGGGTGTACGCCGCCTTCCGGCTGAATACAGCTGAACTCCCCCCGCGACCCCAAAAAAGGGACAAGCGGTAGAAAAATGGATGGATGGATGGACTATACATTACAGTACATTACAGGAGGTCAAAGCCAGGAGTAATTTATTCCTAGGTCAATGCCGGCAAAATGATCAGTTATAAGAATAAAACATGGAGTTTGTAGTCACTCCCACACCCCTGTAGCATGTCAGGGCATCGACCACATGTTGCAGTTGGTCCCTTCAGCGACAGTATGTTGATTTTAAATCCCATCCATCCTCCATACCGCTTGTCTTTCCAGTTGAGCTATTTAACTTTAATCTAATTTGTCACGGACATAACATGTATGACATGTATTTTTAATTAACTGGTTTAATAAGCGTGACGATAATGTAATGAGGACATGCGTCATGCAAATATATTGCCTATTACTGCAGTGAAGAGATGGATAGAAGACTATACTGTCGAGGTTAGAGATGGTATGTGACCTTTGCAGGTTAAATATGGACATATGGTGGGTTGCGTGATGCTGAAGCCCTTGCTGCCCCTCAGGAGGTTATTTTCTTCCCTGGTAACTGAAAGCATCAACATGACGGTAATGACTAAGTAAGACAACATTGGTTGCATACAGTAAATGCATCCCATTAGTTATCAAGAGAACATTGTTTACATACAGTAAATGCATCCCATTAATTATCAAACAAGATAAACACCACCGATCCCAAAGGGAATAAGCGGTACAAAATGGATGGATGGATGTGTTAATAGGATTATATCCCTCCATTTTCCACCGCTTGTCCCTTTTGAGGTCGCAGAGGAAGGCGCTTACACCCTGGACAAGTCGCCACCTCATCGCAGGGCCAACACAGATAGACAGACAGCATTCACACTCACATTCACACACTAGGGCCAATTTAGTGTTGCCAATCAACCTATCCCCAGGTGCATCATGATAAATAATCCCACAGTGGCATAGTGTTATATTAAGTGTACAATATTTTTTAAATTTTTAATGAATATTTGTAATTTCATATTGTATCAATATTGAAAAAAATACTCCAAAACCAATAAGAACCTGTAAGCACGGGCTGACGCTGTCTTTGGTGCTGAAACACACTCCCCTCCAACGCAACCACTACATACTCATGCAAATTATTATATCCGTGTATTCCCTTTCCACCACTTAACCTGTTCAGGGTCACAACTGAGTTGCAGCCCATCCTCGCTGGCTTAGCATGAAAGGCGGGGTGGACTCTGGACTGTTTGCCAACCAATCAAGTATTTGAAGTCAAACAAATATATGCGTATGTTTTTCAAACATTCATCATCATTATGTTCTACAGCTACTTTCTTTTTAGGGATATTCAATGTTTGGTTTCAGAAAACAAACACATGATCACCCCTTGATCACCCCCTGGGAGGTGAGGGAAGCAGTGAGCAGCAGCAGTGGCTGCGCCCGGGAATCATTTTGGTGATTCAACCCCCAATTCCAACCCTTGATGCTGAGTGCCAAGCAGGGAGGTAATGGGTCCCATGTATTTTAGTCTTTGGTATGACTTGGCCGCGGTTTGAACTCACAACCTACCGATCTCAGGGCGGACACTCTAACCACAAGGCTACTGAGTAGGTTTTGGACAGGTTTTGTCATTTTTGGACAAAGCTGGATTTACAACCTTTTACTTTTGAAGCTAAATATTCTGCTGCTTATAGAAGCGAGCAAGGAGGAAGAGTGAGACCTTGGCGCAGACGGAAGCAGGGAGAGGGGGATGAAAGTCATTTTTAGGCTCCAAATATGGAACTTGGAGACAAGCAATTTTGACATAAATGGACTGCTTACCCAAAATCGACAGAAAACGTCCCCGGCCAGCTGGACCAGATAAACAACTGTCATTATAATATCGATCATGTTACACGCAGCATGCCATGCTGGTATTACAAACCCTGTTTCCATATGAGTTGGGAAATTGTGTTAGATGTATATATAAACAGAATACAATGATTTGCAAATCATTTTCAACCCATATTCAGCTGAATATGCTACAAAGATAAATGATAAATGGGTTGTACTTGTATAGCGCTTTTCTACCTTCAAGGTACTCAAAGCGCTTTGACACTACTTTCACATTTACCCATTCACACACACACATTCACACACTGATGGAGGGAGCTGCCATGCAAGGCGCCAACCAGCACCCATCAGGAGCAAGGGTGAAGTGTCTTGCTCAGGACACAACGGACGTGACAAGGTTGGTACTAGGTGGGAATTGAACCAGGGACCCTCGGGTTGCGCACGGCCACTCTACCACTGCGCCACGCCAAGATAACTGATAAAAGTTTTTTTTATTTGCAAATAATCATTAACTTTAGAATTTGATGCCAGCAACACAAGACAAAGAAGTTGGGAAAGGTGGCAATAAGTCGCGGGGGAATGCTGAACCCTATCTCAGCTGCATTCGGGCGGACAAGTCGCCACCTCATCGCAGGGCCAACACAGATAGACAGACAGCATTCACACTCACATTCACACACTAGGGCCAATTTAGTGTTGCCAATCAACCTATCCCCAGGTGCATCATGATAAATAATCCCACAGTGGCATAGTGTT
Source organism: Nerophis ophidion (assembly GCF_033978795.1). Classification (NCBI taxonomy): domain Eukaryota; kingdom Metazoa; phylum Chordata; class Actinopteri; order Syngnathiformes; family Syngnathidae; genus Nerophis; species Nerophis ophidion. The sequence goes on along the minus strand of NC_084616.1, from coordinate 43,220,181 downwards.
ATAATATTAAGTGTACAATATTTTTTATTTTTAATGAATATTTGTAATTTCGTATTGTATCAATATTGAAAAAATACTCCGAAACCAATAAGAACCTGTAAGCACGGGCTGACGCTGTCTTTGGTGCTGAAACACACTCCCCTCCAACGCAACCACTACATACTCATGCAAATTATTATATCCGTGTATTCCCTTTCCACCTCTTAACCTGTTCAGGGTCACAACTGAGTTGCAGCCCTTCCTCGCTGGCTTAGCATTAGAGGCGGGGTAGACTCTGGACTGTTTGCCAACCAATCAAGTCTTTGAAGTCAAACAAATATATGCGTCTGTTTTTTAAACATTCATCATCATTATGTTCTACAGCTACTTTGTGCAGCATGACAACCCCCCCTCCACTCTCATTATTCTTTTTAGGGATATTCGATGTTTGGTTTCAGAATACAAACACATGATTTTTGATGGAACGACTTGTCAGATATGGTTAATAGGGCTATAACTATTTTAGGGTGTGATAATTCAACTGGTAATGAGTGTTTTAGTGCTGCTCCAAACCACTCTAAAATCTACTTTATGACAGAGAAATAATTTGGGTTTTTAAAGTCAAGCTATGTGACATTGCAAACGCCCTATTTTCGTATGATTAATATCCCTGCCCTTTGAAAATCAAAGTTTAGTCTCCTTTATACTTTTGTTGCAAGACCTGTTACCTAAACTGTTATGTTTGAGGCATGGGAAAATCATAGTTTTGAAGTCTGATAGTCGGCATTGTTTGGACTTGTGACACAATGAATGAACAGACTACCACACAGGGAACTTTACCAACCAACTTAAAATACCAGGCCCTGGATTAGTCCTGCTGCCAGTCTTAAAGGTGATTTTTAATCTACATCTAAACCACTTTCTTGTGGTCTACATAACATGTAAGTGTTGTGCTTCGGTCCAAATGTTGCATACATTCTTTAATTCGGTTTTAAAAGGCGGGTTCTCTTATTAGAAACCCTCCGTCTGGCCTGATTGCGTCTCCACCCTGTCAGCCATGTACAAACCCTGTTTCCATATGAGTTGGGAAATTGTGTTATATGTAAATATAAACGGAATACAATGATTCGCAAATCATTTTCAATCCATATTCAGTTGAATATGCTACAAAGACAACATATTTGATGTTCAAACTGATAAGCGTTTTTTTTTTTTGCAAATAATCATTAACTTTAGAATTTGATGCCAACAACACGTGACAAAGAAGTTGGGAAAGGTGGCAATAATAACTGATAATGTTGAGGAATGCTCATCAAACACTTATTTGGAACATCCCACAGGTGTGCAGGCTAATTGGAAACAGGTGGGTGCCATGATTGGGTATAAAAACAGCTTCCCAAAAATGCTCAGTCTTTCAAAAGAAAAGATGGGGCGAGGTACACCCCTTTGTCCACAACTGCGTAAGCAAATAGTCAAACAGTTTAAGAACAACGTTTCTCAAAGTGCAATTGCAAGAAATTTAGGGATTTCCAAATCTATGGTCCATAATATCATCAAAAGGTTCAGAGAATCTGGAGAAATCACTCCACGTAAGTGGCATGGCCGGAAACCAAAATTGAATGACCGTGACTTTCGATGCCTCGGACGGCACTGTATCAAAAACCGACATCAGTCTCTAAAGGATATCACCACATGGGCTCAGGAACACTTCAGAAAACCACTGTCACCAAATACAGTTTGTCGCTACATCTGTAAGTGCAAGTTAAAGCTCTACTATAAACAGGAAAGAAAATGGAGTTTTGCATAATATATGACCTCTTTATAGGGGAATTACACTTTTTTGGGAATTTTGCTAATGGTTCACAATCATTATGAGAGATATCATTTTTTAGGATTTTAAAGATGATGAAAAAACACTTGAAAGATGCAGCTAATGGGAGTCAATGTTGTAACCTTCAAAGTATTTTAAAACCACTTCAAAACCCTCCATCAACGTTTTATATACACGCTGCAAGTCTATATATAAATAAGTAATAATATGTAACAATGCAATATGTTCAATATTTACCGTATTTTGGTCATTTTAATTATTTACGGGACTGATTTTTTCAGCGCATTGATTTCTGTTTCCAAAGCAGCACACGACTGACTTGTGGCAACATCTGTTCGTTCCAACTTTCAGAATCAAACACAAGCGTGTTTTCTAATCATACCTGGTAACAGACAACGAAGATGACTATTTTACGTTAAGTTAAAGTACCAATGATTGTCAGACACACACTGGGTGTGGTGAAATTTGTCCTCTGCATTCGACCCATCCCCTTGTTCACCTTAAAGTACCAATGATTGTCAGACACACACTGGGTGTGGTGAAATTTGTCCTCTGCATTCGACCCATCCCCTTGTTCACCCCCTGGGAGGTGAGGGGAGCAGTGAGCAGCAGCAGTGGCTGCGCCTGGGAATAATTTTGGTGATTTAACCCCCAATTCCAACCCTTGATGCTGAGTGCCAAGCAGGGAGGTAATGGGTCTCATGTACATAGTCTTTGGTATGACTTGGCCGGGGCTTGAACCCACAACCTACCGATCTCAGGGCGGACACTCTAACCACTAGGCCACTGAGTAGGTTTTGGACAGGTTTTGTCATTTTTGGCCAAAGTTTTATTTACAACCTTTTATTTTTGAAGCTAAATATGCTGCTGCTTATAGAAGCGAGCAAGGAGGAAGAGGGAGACCTTGGCGCAGACGGAAGCAGGGAGAGGGGGATGAAAGTCATTTTTAGGCTCCAAATATGGAACTTGGAGACAAGCTATTTTGACATAAATGGACTAATTACCCAAAATCAACAGAAAACGTCCCCGGCCAGCTGGACCAGATAAACAACTGTCATTATAATATCGATCATGTTACACGCAGCATGCCATGCTGGTATTACAAACCCTGTTTCCATATGAGTTGGGAAATTGTGTTAGATGTATATATAAACAAAATACAATGATTTGCAAATCATTTTCAACCCATATTCAGCTGAATATGCTACAAAGATAAATGATAAACATATTTTTTTTGTTGCAAATAATCATTAACTTTAGAATTTGATGCCAGCAACACAGGACAAATAAGTTGGGAAAGGTGGCAATAAATACTGATAAAGTTGAGAAATTCTCATCAAACACTTATTTGGAACATCCTACAGGTGTGCAGGCTAATTGGGAACAGGTGGGTGCCATGATTGGGTATAAAAGCAGCTTCCATCATATGCTAAGTAATTCACAAACAAGGATGGGGCGAAGGTCACCAATTTGTAAGCAAATTGACCAACAGATTTAGAACAACTTTTCTCAACGAGCTATTGCAAGGAATTTAGGGATTTCACCATATACGGTCCGTAAAATCATCAAAAGGTTCAGAGAATCTGGAGAAATCACTGCACGTAAGCGATGATATTATGGACATTTGAAGCCTCAGGCGGTACTGCATCAAAAACCGACATCAGTGTGTAAAGGATATCACCACATGGGCTCAGGAACACTTCATAAAACCAATGTCAGTAACTACAGTTGGTTGCTACATCTGTAAGTGCAAGTTAAAACTCTGCTATGCAAAGCAAAACCCATTTATCAACAACACCAAGGAACGCCGCTGGCTTCGCTGGGCCCGAGCTCATCTAAGATGGACCGATGCAAAGTGGAAAAGTGTTCTATGGTCTGACAAGTCCACATTTCAAATTATATTTGGAAACAGTGGACGAGGTGTCCTCCGGAACAAAGAGGAAAATAACCATCCGGATTGTTATAGGTGCAAAGTTCAAAAGCCAGCATCTGTGATGGTATGGGGGTGTATTAGTGCCCAAGTCATGGGTAACTTACACATCTGTGAAGGCACCATTAATGCTGAATGGTCCATACAGGTTTTGGAGCAATATATGTTGTCATCCAAGCAACCTTATAATGGACGCCCTTGCTTATTTTAGCAAGACAATGCCAAGCCACGTGTTACAACAGCGTGGTTTCGTAGTAAAAGTGTGCGGGTACCTTCCTGGCCCGCCTGCAGTCCAGACCTGTCTCCCATCGAAAATGTGTGGCACATTATGAACCGTAAAATACGCCAGTGGAGACCCCTGACTGTTGAACAACTGAAGCTCTACATAAAACAAAAATGAGAAAGAATTCCACTTTCAAAGCTTCAATAATTAGTTTCCTCAGTTCCCAAACATTTATTGAGTGTTTTTAAAAGAAAAGGTGATGTAACACAGTGGTGAACATGCCCTTTCCCAACTACTTTGGGACTTGTTGCAGCCATGAAATTCTAAGTTAATTATTATTTGCAAAAAAAAAAAAAAAATTATGAGTTTCAACATCAAATATCTTGTGTTTGTAGTGCATTCAATTGAATATCGGTTGAAAAGGATTTGCAAATCATTGTATTCTGTTTATATTTACATCTAACACAATTTCCCAATTCGTGGAAACGGGGTTTGTACAACTACGGTATATGTGCTCTCTCACTAGCTCAGCTGTGTACAAACAAAAGATGAAATGTGGACTAATACTTTACAGATACTGTAATGTGATTGTTCATGTTTTTCAGTCAGTACAAATTGATGTCGTATCGCAGTGTTGTGCATTACAAACTCAAACGTGTTTCGTGCTGACGTAAGAGTTAGCTCATCTCTTGCCGTAGTTAGCTTTTAAGGCTTATACCGAAGCTTGGCAATATGTTTGTCACGACATGGTTTTCGCAGCTTACTGCAAGGTTTGTTCTCCCATATTCCGGACAGGACTTGCAGATAGAAACATATTTATTAATCAATTAATCCTACACATCACAAATGACAGGAACAAACGAAAGGACAGCATGCCGTTCGCACGAGAGGCTAAAGAACAAAAAATCTTAACGCAGGAAACATAGACGCTAACACTTAGTATGAACTATGGACATAGAGAACTTATCAAACTGAGGCATGAAATAAACAAGACTTACGTAGTCCAGGCATGAGGCAAACAACCAGCACAACTATGGCATGGAACCACTAATGACGCCAGGCCGACTGACTGGCAAAGGCAGGCTTAAATTGTCCTCTGATTAGACGCAGGTGCACGTCAGCAGAGGCAGGTGAAAATAATAAGTCGCCATGGGAACTAAAACAAACCCAGGTGTCAAACAGGAACTAAAAGAGTCCAAAACTAACAGAACAGAACCAAAACATGATCCGGACTGCGGATCATGACAGTGTTACTACGATAGAAAAATAGTTCCTCAGTGTTCGCTCTTACAATAACTATATCGCTACAACGGCGTGGCGCAGTGGAAGAGTGGCCGCGCGCAACCCGAGGGTCCCTGGTTCAATCCCCACCTAGTACCAACCTCGTCACGTCCGTTGTGTCCTGAGCAAGACACTTCACCCTTGCTCCTGATGGGTGCTGGTTAGCGCCTTGCATGGCAGCTCCCTCCATCAGTGTGTGAATGTGTGTGTGAATGGGTAAATGTGGAAGTAGTGTCAAAGCGCTTTGAGTACCTTGAAGGTAGAAAAGCGCTATACAAGTACAACCCATTTATCATTTATAACTTGGTTATCATACGGGTTACGGAACGTAAATGAAGCATTGGTGACATTTTTTTAATGCATTTTTAAAGTGACTCAGAGGTGGAATGGATCGCTCCCATGTGCTGCATTATTAGCCACATACAAGAAGACAATTTTTATAAGAAAGCGGCAAAAAAATAAAAACAACTTCTGTTTTCTTGTCTCTCATAATGTTCGTAAACGATAGGCAAAATTCCAAAAAAAGTGATGTTCCCGTTTCCCTAAGATTGATAATTATATGTATAGACATTATTGTATATACAGTATGTTAACATCCTTCAGCCCGTTTTCTTTAGAATGTATTTACCAAAGTCTAAATCATTTGAAACTTTTTATTTACAGTGACAAAATACTAGTGTTGCACCAGGGTGTGCCACTCTCTCTAGTAACTAGTGATGTGCGGATCGATACAAAATATGGACACCACCGATAGCAGACCTTTATGCACTATTGTTTCTCAAATCAAAACAGCAATACTTTTGATACTTTAGTTCAGAGGTGTCAAAGTCAAATACAGAGTGGGCCGAAATGTTAAACCTAACAAAGCCGCGGGCCAAGGTTGAACAAATGAACCTTTTAATAGGGACCCAAACAAGTTTTGCATTGAATATTGAACAAGCAAGGCTTATATAATTTTATAGTGACATGCAAAATCTAGTTTCAAATAATAATAAAAATAATTAAAAAATATCAATGGCATATCAAATAAAATTTAGATAAAAATTGAGTACCTCTTTTCTATTTGCAGCCTTCTGAGGTAAATATCTAAATAAACTTTTTCCACAGGCTAATAATACATTCGAAAATAAAATAACAATTATGAATGAATCAAACATTCAAGCCTTGAAGTAGCAAGAGAAAGTGCATGAATAAATTGTTAATTATTTCTCAATTTGCTACACTGATTTGCTTTACCACTGAATATGGAACAATAATAACTTAATAGTGCAAAATCAACTTTCAAAAAACAAACAAAAATAATAATGGTAAAATAAATAAAATTTAAATAAAACATTTAATGCCTTTTTCTATTTGCAGCCTTCTGAGGTAAATATCAACATTACATTTTTCCACAGGCTAATAAATCTTAAAATAAAATAACAATGCGATGAGTGGGGTTGGGGGTGGGGGGTGGCCCGCGGGCCAGAGTTTGACACCCAAGCTTTAGTTACTTGAAATAATGTGTATCACTTACAAGAACGCAGTACAAACAAGTATCTAAACATTTAAATGAGGCAATGTGTCAATGTTGAGTGTTAACGGGAAAATATTAAACATGTAAACAAGTTCATGGACTGTAACTGCAATTTTTAATTTAATACAAGCTCTTAAGAATTAATTAATTGCAATGCTTTTATTATTTTACCTATTTTGTTTTTCATGGTTTTAAACACAATTTTTGTATTCTTTGTATGATTTGTCCTCTGTTTTTCTCTTTTATTAGCATGCAGATAGGTTGATTGGCAAGACTAGATTGGCCCTAGTGTGTGAATCTGAGTGTGAATGTTGTCTATCTGTACTGGCCCTGTGATGAGGTGTCCAGGGTGTACGCCGCCTTCCGCAAGAATGCAGCTGAGACAGGCTGCAGCCCCCCCACCCCCACGCAACCCCGAAAGGGACAAGCGGTAGAAAATGGATGGATGGATGGATATTGGTATTCATGCCACTTCATCAATACTTAAGAGTTTTGGATAAATAAATACCTTGGTTTTGTATTATTTATGCGATGAAATATTTCATTATTTAAAATACACAACTATTCAGATATTTTTGCAAAAAAGTATTAATATCAGATCGGTATTGCCAATATCAGCATGGATTTTACTCGCGATCGGAAAAAAATCAGAGGTACCGCACATGACTGCAAGTAATGTTACTCTGTTGGCCCTAAGCGGTGCAACAACACAATCATACACTTTAATTCTATTCTTCTGGTGAATGGATTCCTCCTGGTACTATCTGATTCAGCTCTGTATTTAATTTACAATCTCCTGAGAAGCATTACAGAGACGCTCAATATTACTGTGTGGTGTAAGTGCCCATCAGGACCTTGTACCAATTCCACTCATCTTGTGTCAATTGTATCTGGGTATCTATTCTGTCTATTCTTGTACTTCAGTTAGTATGCACTCATAACAATATTATGGTTATTGTGATATTATTTAAAATACAGTGTTATCTCAACTTCAGAGTGCTCTAACTTAAGAATGTTTTGAGATACACTATAATGCCAAAAGTATTTGGCCACCCATCCAAATATATATACATATGCGTGTGTATATATAAAAACCCCGTTTCCATATGAGTTGGGAAATTGTGTTAGATGTAAATATAAACGGAATACAATGATTTGCAAATCCTTTTCAACCCATATTCAGTTGAATGCACTACAAAGACAAGATATTTGATGTTCAAACTTATTAACTTTTGGGTTTTTTTTGCAAATATTAATTAACTTAGAATTTCATGGCTGCGGGCTTCACGGTGGAAGAGGGGTTAGTGCATCTGCCTCACAATACGAAGGTCGTGATCTTTCTGTGTGGAGTTTGCATGTTTTCCCCGTGAATACGTGGGTTTCCTCGGGGTACTCCGGCTTCCTCCCACTTCCAAAGACATGCACCTAGGGATAGGTTGATTGGCAACACTAAATTGGCCCTAGTGTGTGAATGTTGTCTGTCTATCTGTGTTGGCCCTGCGATGAGGTGGCGACTTGTCTAGGGTGTACCCCACCTTCCGCCCGATTGTAGCTGAGATAGGCGCCAACGCCCCCCGCAACCCCAAAAGGGAATAAGCGGTAAAAAATGGATGGAAAATGGATGGATAATCAGCCAATTATATATGTATATATATATATATATATATATATATATATATATATATATATATATATATATATATAAAAAATTTGGCCACCCATCCAAATGATCAGAATCAAGTGTCTTAATCACTTGGCCCGGCCACAGGTGTATAAAATCAAGCACTTATGCATGGAGACTGTTTCTACAAACATTTGTGAAATAATGGGCCGCGCTCAGGAGCTCAGTGATTTGGTTGCCAGGAAAACGGTACATTTTGGACTGCATTGTGCCGAATGTGAAATTTGGTGGAGGAGGAATTATTGTGTGGGGTTGTTTTCAGGAGTTGGGCTTGGTCCAAGATACCACAAACTTTTGGACAATTCCATGCTCCCAACCTCGTAGGAACAGTTTGGAGCGGGCCCCCTTCCTCTTCCAACATCCATAAAGATGTAGGAATGTCCATAAAGACATGGATGACAGAGTCTGGTGTAGATGAAATCGACTGGCATGCACAGAGTCCTGACCTGAACTCGATAGAACACCTTTGGGATGAATTAGACTGGAGACTGAGAGCCGGGCCTTCTCGACCAACATCAGTGTGTGACCTCACCAACGCGCTTTTGGAAGAATGGTAGAAAATTCCTATAAACACACTCCGCAACCTTGTGGACAGCCTTCTCAGAAGAGTTGAAGCTGTAATAGCTGCAAAAGGTGGACCCACATCAAATAGAACCCTATGGTTTAGGAATGGGAAGGCACTTCAAGTTCATATGTGAGTCAAGGCAGGTGGCCAAATACTTTAGGCAATATAGTGTAAGTGCTGTCCCTTGGCTAATTGTCCATGCTTTAAGTTGCAAGCAAACCTTTGAGTCACAAGCATCCCGCCAGTAGTTGATGTAGCAAATGTCACAGTGAACCCCTTAAGATACTTCCAAAATATTTGGTCTTACTCGCATTATCTTCGTGAAGGACATAACTTTGTTCTTCCAACTATGGGAAGGAAGAAAGTGAGTGGGAAGGACAGTGCTGAGAAGAAGTGGATGATATATTAGTTGAAATAAAGGAAGAAATAATAAAATAAAATGACAAGAGTGTCGGCTTGGGGAAGCAATTCGAGAGTATCACTGCGAGTCTGCATCATGCTGAGGCAGGATGCGTCTAATGGCAACCAAGAATGTTAGAATAATATATAAAAATGTAGCCATGAACATATGAAAAAGCTGCTGATGGTGTGTTTGATGGAGAAGTAGCTTGAAGGAGATACCATAAAAGTCCACTCTCCAGGGTAAATGCTTTACATTATTATTACATCAATTCATACTATAGTTGCTTGTAGTAGATTATATTGCAGTGTTTTATACAATATTTATAGAAAAAATATTTTTTTTCTTTTTAAATTGCACGTGTGCCTCACAATACGAAGGTCCTGGGTTTGATTCTGGGCTCGGGATCTTTCTGTGTGGAGTTTGCATGTTCCCCCCGTGACTGCATGGGTTCCCACCGGGTACTCCGGCATCCTCCCGCGTCCAAAGACATGCACCTGGGGATAGGTTGATTGGCAACACTAAATTGGCCCTAGTGTGTGAATGTGAGTGTGAATGTTTTATTTCTATCTGTGTTGGCCCTGCCGTGAGGTGGCGACTTGTCCAGGGTTTTGAATTGATTGAAACTTGTATGAGTAGATTGCACAGTACAGTACATATTCCGTACAATTGACCACTAAATGGTAACACCCGAATACGTTTTTCAACTTGTTTAAGTCGGGGTCCATGTTAATCAATTCATGGTTCACGGTGGCAGAGGGGTTAGTGCGTCTGCCTCACAATACGAAGTTCCTGCAGTCCTGGGTTCAAATCCAGGCTCGGGATCTTTCTGTGTGGAGTTTGCATGTTCTCCCCGTGAATGCGTGGGTTCCCTCCGGGTACTCCGGCTTCCTCCCACTTCCAAAGACATGCACCTGGGGATAGGTTGATTGGCAACACTTAATTGGCCCTAGTGTGTGAATGTGAGTGTGAATGTTGTCTGTCTATCTGTGTTGGCCCTGCGATGAGGTGGCGACTTGTCCAGGGTGTACCCTGCCTTCCGCCCGATTGTAGCTGAGATAGGCGCCAGCGCCCCCCGCGACCCCGAAAGGGAATAAGCGGTAGAAATGGATGGATGGAAATATATACTATCATCATAATACTGTCATCACACAAGTTAATCGTCAGAGTATATACATTGGATTATTTACATTATTTACAATCCGGGGGGTGGGATGGGGATTAAGTTGGGTTGCTATCAGCATACTTCAGTCATCAACAATTATATCATCTGACAAATGGACATTGAAACAGTGTAGTTCTCACTTGGTAGGATATGTACAGCGAGCGGTGTACATAGTGAGCTCAGAGTCAGAGTTAGTTTGTGACGAACCCCAAGATGCAGAGAAGGAGGCAGGCATGGAGTAAGAAAACATGATTTAATTTAAAACACTAAGACAAAAAACAAACAAAGGGTACAAACAAAAAGCGCGCACGTGGGCGGATAACAAACAAAAAGGCCTAGCGTGGAAGCTAGCAGGTATCGAGCAAGAAACAGGTGTCGTACTAATAATATGAAAACAAACTTGGAAGCAGGGAACTAAAGACAATAAGCTACAAACCAGCTTACCGCAACGCTGCATTGACACGATATGATACGACAGGTAGCAACGACAACAGCGACATCGACAAGACAATCCAATAATCCAGCACTGACTGGAAGACAAAGCAGGTACAAATAGGATCGGGCTGATTAACACCAGGTGTGGCCAGGTGGCAATCAGCCACAGCTGAGGGGAAAACAGCGCACAGGGAAAAAAACAGGAAACAGACAAAATAAGAGCGCTGACAGGAACTAAAAAGAGGAAATACTAAACACACACAGAGGAAAAACTAAAACACAAACAAACTGTCAGTGGCAAACCTGACACTCAGAAAGCATAAGAACAAGTATATATATTTGATTAGTTAAAGTACCAATGATTGTCACACTCCTGGGTGGTGGGTTGAGGGGGTTAGGCTAGGGTTGTAGCTGCCTGGAGGATTTCTTTTAGTACGGTTTTGAAGGAGGATAGAGATGCACTTTATTTTACACCTGTTGGGAGTGCGTTCCATATTGATGTGACATAGAAGGGAATGAGTTAAGACCTTTGTTAGATCGGAATCTGGGTTCGATGTTGATTGTGGACCTCCCCCTGGTGTTGTGGTTATGGCGGTCATTTACGTTCTGGAAGTAGTTTGAGAAGTGGGTAGCAGTGAGGTGGGATCTGGGGTGGAGGTCTAGAAGTAACCTGACTAGCCTGTTCTAGGATGTTTGGAGTATTGATTTGAGGGTTTTGGAGGTACTGGGGTACCAGGAGGTGCAAGCGTAATCGAAAAAGGGTTGAATGAGAGTTCCCGCTAGAATAATTATGGAGCTTTTTGTTGACCAGAGAGGAGATTCTGTAGAGAAATCTTGTTCATTGGTTGAACTTTTTGATTACCTTGGTTGACATTTTATCACAGGAAAGATTAGCCTCTAGAATGGAACCTAGGTAGGTGACCTCATCTTTCCAGTTGATAAAAATGTCACCCACCTTAATAGCTAAGTCACTGACTTTCTTAAGGTTGATTTGGGACCCAAATAGGATGGATTCGGTTTTACCTAAGTGTATGGATAGCTTATTGTCAGCGAACGGGGTGCAAATTCTACAGAGTTCGGCACTGAGGATTTTTTTTCCACCTGTGATTTGTCCTTGCCGAAAAAAAACAGCAAATAGGAACAATTCACAGCCGCATGCTGGAGTACACTGCCTTCCGCCAGAATGCTGCTAAGATAGCTCCAGCACCCCCCGCGACCCGAAAGAGACAAGCGGCGGTAAATGGATGGATGTTAAATATTAAGATGGTGCATTATGGGAGCCAAGTGCCAATTATCAATCATATCGTCTTTTAGTCCGATTGCTGCTTCTTTTTGTATTTAACTCATTTTGTACTTTTCAATAGAACTTTTTGTTCATTTACTGCACTGTGTGCCTTTTACATGTTCCCCAGGGATAAATTAATAAATTGAATTGAATAGTCAATGGATTTGTGATACACAAGTTTTGAGTGCTCCGTCACAGAACCTTTTAACCTTGTAAGTTAAGACACTACTGTACTATTTACATTTTATGCAGAGATGTGAGAATTGAGGAAAAAAAATGTGTTTAAAGAAAATGATATTCCTCAGAAAACAAGTCTTGTCCTTGAGAAAACTATGCGTTTATAGAAAATCATATTCCTCAGAGTGTACTGTAGTAGTCAGTTATTAAAGTTAAAGTACCAATGATTGTCACACCCACACTAAGTGTGGTGAGAGTATTCTCTGCATTTGACCCATCACCCTTGATCACCCCCTGGGAGGATAGGGGAGCAGTGAGCAGCAGTGGTGGCCACGCCCGGGAATCTTTTTTGGTGATTCAAACCCCCAATTCCCACCCTTGATGCTGAGTGCGAAGCAAGGAGGTAATGGGTCCCATTTTTATAGTCTTTGGTTTGAACTCACGACCTACCGATCTCAGGGCGGAAACTCTAACAAGTTGGCCACTGAGCAGGTCATATTGAACCCTCTGAAATCGTCCTCACAACTAAACAAAGTGTCTGACTTGACCAACTTGCTTAATGGACTGTAGATTTTCTGTGCCCACCATGTTGGATTCAGCTACCTGAGCGATTCAAGTCACAAACAATATCTATGTTTTTACTGGTGCTTGCAGGATTGCATATCCAAGTGAGAGTCAATGCTACCTTTAGACCATCTATCATGCTGACATGGCTAAATAGCAATTAGGGCAACTGTGGCCGTCTTTCAATGAAAGCCGCACCTCTTCATGTCTTCTTCCTCTTGGAAGATTTACCATCTTCTCTCTGCCTCTCCAATCAATCCCTTGTCTTTCTCTCTTCATCTTGTATTCCCCTCCTCTTTCCCTCAAAAATACAACATGTCTACACAGTCCTGAAGCCTCAACGGAGGCCTAACCTCTTAGCTTTTCACCAATCACAACTTTTTGAACTCAAGTTCACCTCAATTGCAATTGTTATACATGAATAGATTTAATGCAGTGTATTTTTTTTTTCTTCCTTTAGATTCTTGTGCCCATTTTCTCGGCGTGGTTCCATCTGCGGCTGTGCTTTTTTGGAGCTTCCTGTACCTCCTCCGAATCAGCACACGCCACCAAGCAGGCAGGACAAACGTGCAGGTGTGCGCACACAAAACAACAGCCGCCGCAACACATGGTGCAGACACATGAACGTGCCTAATTGAGCTAGCGTATCCACTGGGGGGAGCAGTCTTGATGCACATTTGTTGTCCTCATCTTAATGCTTGGTTTTCACAAGGAGCTGGAAGAGAGTAATCAGAAGTGATACAGCCTAACCCTGGTTGGAACTCGCCCAAGGCAAGACTAGGACAAGATGAGGTGAGTTACTCAATGTTGTCATTAAAATACAGTAAAGAATAACTCAAAAACCGAAATGGCAAAACTATTAATTCAGGCCCGGGCAATTACTTTGACTCGAGGGCCACATTTAGAGAAAAAAATGTGTCTGGGAGCCGGTATATCTGTTTTTAGGAACACTAATACAAGACCTCACAATAATGTCTGATTGAATGCTAAAAACGTTTATGACAGACCGCCTTAAAAAACGTAGTGGAATGTTAATTTTTCTATGAACAATAAAACACTGAATACTGACAAAATATGAATGTCACACCCCTTATTTTACAATCAAGTGAAACGCAACAAAAATGCAACAGACAGTGAAATATGGGCTTCACGGTGGAAAAGGGGTTAATGCGTCTGCCTCACAATACGAAGGTCCTGAGTAGTCCTGGGTTCAATCCAGGCTCGGGATCTTTCTGTGTGGAGTTTGCATGTTCTCCCCGTGAATGCGTGGGTTCCCTCCGGGTATTACGGCTTCCTCCCACTTCCAAAGACATGCACCTGGGGATAGGTTGATTGGTAACACTAAATTGGCCCGAGTGTGTGAATGTGAGTGTGAATGTTGTCTGTCTATCTGTGTTGGCCCTGTGATGTGGTGGGTGACTTGTCCAAGGTGTACGCCGCCTTGCGCCTGATTGTAGCTGAGATAGGCACCAGCACCCCCCGCGACCCCAAAGGGAATAAGCGGTAGAAAATGGATGGATGGACAGTGAAATATGAACGCAAAGGGTACAAAACAAACCCACCTACAATCTGATATCTGATGCATCACTAATCTTTAGAACTTTGTTGTGTAAATCTCCTACCACGTCTGTGAAAACGCTTCCCACCCACACTGCTTGGTGGCTTGTCTGAGCTGCTGTCACATAGATTACCATAGTAACTAATTAGATGACCATAGTAACTAATTAGATGACCATAGTAACTAATTAGATTACCGTAGTAAAAGCGCAGACTCCAACCATTGAAAACTTTGTACAATTGAAGACTTACGGTCATTAGAAAACATCACTGGCACATCATAATGGCAGCTACAGTTTCTATCTTAAAGATCTAAAAAAAAAATAGTTGGAAATGTCCGGCGGGCCATTTTGAAAAGCTTAACAGGTCTGTATTAATTAGACTTAGACAAACTTTAATGATCCAGAAGAGAAATTAAGACATCACACGCATTTTTATAACCTAATACCTGCACATGGCAATGGCCTCTTCAATACACAATGTCTACTGTGGACTCTTTGAGGTACCAAGGGATCCACAATCTCATGGGACCTCTCACATACACACAGCAGAGGATGTACATACTTCCTGTGTCACCTCAATGAGACCTGATGATTATGTTTTCCCCAAAACAGCACAATTTTAACGTGTAATATGCCTCTCAAAGAGAAAATCCAACTTTTAGATAACAAATATTCTATGAAAAATATACTACAATGGAATGGACTTAAAAAAACTACAGAAGTTTTATGTAGTAAAGTTCAGTTCTTTCAGTTTGTTTATTTCCGAACATGCATGCAGACGATACAATGTAATGCATCACATATATCCAGTTGTTTCATTACAGCACGTCCGAAAAGGAGTAGGATGTAGCAGAATTTATTTAATCCTACCCCTTTTCCTACCATAGCAATTTTATCCCATATCCTTGTTCTCTGTAACAGAACAGTGAATAAATAAATAATATACCATAGTAAGTAAACAAATATTAAATACATAAATAATATTTATCTTAAAAAAAAAAAAAAAACTGAAAAATTAAAATAAATAAAAATAAAGGTTCAAGATGTTCATCATAGTTATTGTTCTGTGTACTTTGTGAACACGTGAAGTTTGAACAGGCTCTTAAACTGAATCATATTGGTGCTTTGTTTGATTTCTTTGGTTAATCCATTCCATGATTTAATTCCACATACTGATATGCTTTAGGTTTTAAGTGTTGTACGAGTATACAAATGTTTTACATTATATTTTCCTCGAAGGTTATATTCCTCCTCTTTTGTTGAGAAGAAAAAGGTTAAAGTTTGCTTTGTACGGTCATTTTAGCTTTTAGCAAATGCACCAAATCATTGAATTTCAATATTTGTGATTTAATAAATAAAGGGTTTGAATGTTTTCTTTATCCAACATTATGTATTATTATAATTGATCTTTTTTGTAATAATTATGTTCAGCATTTAGCTTGGTGAGAGGACTTCTATGGTACCTCTTTCCAGCTGCTTGTCTGTCGAACACACCATCAGCAGCTTTCCCCATATTTCCCTGGATCAATGTCCCCCGATTAATAATTATTTAAAGATTCTCGTCTAGCATTAGGCTCATTTTGCTTCAGTATGGTGTGGACTAGCAGTGGTACGCTTGAATTGCTTCGCCGAGTTGGCTCCACACTCAGTCACGTTTTAATTGATTTCTTTCTTTAATTAATTTGATATCATCCACTTCTTCCTAGCACGGTCCTCCACACTCACTTTCTTCTTTACCATGGGTTAAAAACAATGTAATGTCAATCTCTAGCTATGACGAAGAAGACTGTGGCATTTGCTGCGCCAACTGATGGGGAAGATGCTAGTCACTCACATTTTGTGCTCATCACCTGAAGCATAACAATTAGCCCGAAAAACAACTCTTAACTCAAAACACTCTTAAGTTGGGGTACTTATGTCTGTTCACACCTATTTTTTACTATAACAATCTACAAGGTTAATATAGGTTGCTCTCTTTCTTCCCCTTCATTTTTCGGTATTCATTTATTATCTGTAGTTATCATTACGTACATGTATTGTTGCATTAGATAATAAAGGTACTTTAATTGGTATTGTTCATTATCAATAGCGCTATCTCTGTTGGTATTTGTAATGCTCCATTTAGAGTGTAAATATGCTCATTGTCATTTCTGTATTATTATTTATTTCGCTAACTGCTTGCTTGCTATCACTTTTACCATCATATTTGTACATATCGTATGCACTGATGTTGCTCTATTGTTTTTGTTTTTGTTGTGTTTACTGTTGTTGTTTTTGTCTCTCCGTCTTATCCCCCTCTTGTCCCCACAATTTCCCCGTCTGTCTTCCTTTTTTTTCTCTTTCTATCCCCTCCTGCTCCGGCCGGGCTGCACCAAGTGATAATATAAATACATTCAATAAAGTCAATACAAATAAGGCAACAAGAGAAGTATCCTACACTTCTCTTTTGTAAAGTAAATCTGAACAGCCGATATAGGGATGTACATCAACTATATGATTTGCCTGAGAAGCTGGACAGGACAAAAAAAAAGTTGGGGTACTTCTGTATGTTTTGGATCTGACTACAACAGCTTCTAAATGACTCTTGCAATGGATTGCGGTTGTCTGGTCAGAGTCCATATCGCTCCCACAAAGTGCAAACTTAAAAGCATACATTCTTCTTGCAAGACTTCCTCTCAACGGCCACAACTTACAGCCGCGAATATTTTTTTTTAAGTATCAAATACATGCTACTTTCCGTGATAAGTGTTTCTTCTAGGTCTCTGAGGGGGTGTCTGCGTGCATCGCTGGGGGGGAGAAATGAATAGCTCTCCAGTGGCGACGACACGAAACCAACAGGTGGCTGTGACTGAATCACGCGCCCTGAAAGCTGACCGTGACTAATGAGTGACTCTGGTGTGAAGAACTGCTCTACGTCAGGAAATAGGAAGTAAGAGCATCATTAGGCTGAGCAGGTGCCTCCTCTGCTGGACAGCCTTTTCTAAACCACAGCACACACTACTTGCACTTTGTATGCACTTAATATTATGTACTATTAGTGGCCATATTCTTGTAGTGCCAGTTTATTACCAGTAAATGTGTTGCTTTACATTTGCTTAATAACATCTGCTCTTCTTCAGGAAACTATTATGTTTTGCCACAGCAAAAGATCGAATTGTTATGTTATCTGACGCTATATTGCTAACTAAACAAGGGCAATTCCAGGTTACCTACAGTGGATTATATATATTTTAATCCAACGAACGCCACCTCCGTATTTTGCTGCGACTTCTTAAATTCAATAGTGTTTCGCACCTCATCGGACCACTTTGTGCTCACACCATTTTCTATACAATAAGTGAGGTGTGACTTACTTATTTACAGTACAACTATGCAGTCTTATGTGCTTTACTTCATTGTTTGGCCGCCAGCACCCCCCAAAAGCCACCAAAAATATTTTTTTCAGCTGTAGTCCGAATGGGCCGTGATGGTACTGAGTTGTAATACACATTACCACCACTTGCGGCAGTAATGACAATATCAAACAAACAGAAGAAGTCCAAAGCTAAAGTCAAATACGTTTTTTAGTGGAAAAAATACAACTAAAATGGTAAAGTTGTATTTGCATTTGAACAGTTTATTAAAGGAAAATTGTAAATATTCACTTATGCACACTTATCCATCCATCCATTTTCTCCCGCTTGTCCCTTTCGGGGTCGCGGGGTTGCTGGAGTCTATCTCAGCTGCATTCGGGCGGAAGGCGGGGTACTAATAAATTAATGAAACTTTTTTTTTTTTTTTAAAAGGTAAAACGTATGTATTTATATAATTTTGATTTTATTTTATTTTTTAAACCGGCGTGGCTCGGTTGGTAGAGCATTAATGCCAGCAACTTGAGGGTTCCATGTTCAATTCCCGCTTCCGCCATTCGAGTCACTGGCATTGTATCCTTCGACAAGACACTCTATCCACCCGCTCCCAGTGACACCCGCACTGGTTTAAATGTAGCATGAAGATGTAGATCAGGGGTCCCCAAACTACGGCCCACGGGCCGGACCCACCCGCCAGCGTCTAAAATCGGGCCCGTGGAAAGTCCCAATGATTAAAAAAATAAAAGTCCATCCATCCATCCATTTTCTACCGCTTGTCCCTTTTGGGGTCACGGGGGGTGCTGGAGCCAATCTCAGCTGCATTTGGGCAGAAGGCGGGGTACAAGTCGCCACCTCATCGCAGGGCCAACAGAGATAAACAACATTCACACTCACATTCACACACTAGGGCCAATTTGGTATTGCCAATCATGTTTTTGGAGGTGGGAAGAAGCCAGAGTACCCAGAGGGAACCCACGCAGTCATGGGGAGAACATGCAAACTCCACACAGAAAGATCACGAGCCTCGGATTGAATATAGGACTACTCAGGACCATATATACAGTATATGAGGGCTGCGAATCTTTGGGTGTCAATCAATTCAATATCGATTCTTCGGTCATGATTCGATTTATATATATATATATATATATATATATATATATATATATATATATATATATATATATATATATATATATATATATATATATATATATATACATATATGTATATATATGTGTATATATATACATATATGTATATAAATATATATATATATGTATATACATACATATATGTATATAAATATATATATATGAATATATGTATATATATATACATATATGTATATAAATATATATATGAATATATATGTATATATAAATATATATATATATGTGTATATATAAATATATATATGTATATTCATATATATATTTATATACATATATGTATATATATACATATATATTCATATATATATTTATATACATATACAGTATGTATGTATATACATATATATATATTTATATACATATATGTATATATATACACATATATATACATATATGTATATATATATATATATATATATATATATATATATATATATATATATACAAACCCCGTTTCCATATGAGTTGGGAAATTGTGTTATTTAATGTTCAAGTGATTTAGGGCTATATAAGTAAACATTGATTGATTGATTGAAACTCATAAACTTATAATATAATAATTAACTTAGAATTTCATGGCTGCAACACGTGCCAAAGTAGTTGGGAAAGGGCATGTTCACCACTGAGTTACATCACCTTTTCTTTTAAAAACACGCAATAAACGTTTGGGAACTGAGGAAACTAATTGTTGAAGCTTTGAAAGTGGAATTCTTTCCCATTCTCGTTTTATGTAGAGCTTCAATCGTTCAACAGTCCGGGGTCTCCGCTGTCGTTTTTTACGCTTCATAATGTGCCACACATTTTCGATGGGGGACAGGTCTGGACTGCAGGCGGGCCAGGAAAGTACCCGCACTCTTTTTTTACGAAGCCACGCTGTTGTAACACGTGCTGGCTTGGCATTGTCTTGCTGAAAGAAGAAGGGGCGTCCATGAAAAAGACAGCGCTTAGATGGCAACATATGTTGTTCCAAAACCTGTATGTACCTTTCAGCATTAATTGTGCCTTCACAGATGTGTAATTTACCCATGCCTTGGGCACTAATGCACCTCCATACCATCACAGATACTGGCTTTTGAACCGTGCATCGATAACAGTCTGGATGGCTCACTTCCCCTTTGGTCCATATAACACAATATCGAATATTTCCAAAATAATTTGAAATGTGGACTCGTCAGACCCCAGAACACTTTTTCACTTTGCATCAGTCCATCTTAGATGATTTCGGGCCCAGAGAAGCCGGCGGCTTTTCTGGATGTTGTTAATAAATTGCTTTCGCTTTGCATAGTAGAGTTTTAACTTGCACTTACGGATGTAGCGACGAACTGTATTTAGTGACAGTGGTTTACTGAAATGTTCCTGAGCCAATGTGGGGATATCCTTTAGAGATTGATGTTGGTTTTTGATATAGTGCCGTCTGAGGGATCAAAGGTCATGGTCATTCAATGTTGGATTCCGGCCATGCCGCTTACAGTGGTTTCTCCAAATTCTCTGAATCTTTTGATGATATTATGGACTGTAAATGTTGAAATCCCTAAATTTCTTGCAATTGCACATCGAGAAACGTTGTTCTTAATCTGTTTGACTATTTGCTCACGCAGTTGTGGACAAAGGGGTGTACCTCGCCCCATTCTTTCTTGTGAAAGACTAAGCATTTTTTTGAGAAGCTGTTTTTATACCCAATTATGGCACCCACCTGTTCCCAATTAGCCTGCACACCTGTGGGATGTTCCAAATAAGTGTTTGATGAGCATTACTCAACTTTATCAGTATTTATTGCTACCTTTCCCAACTTCTTTGTCATGCGTTGCTGGCATCAAATTCTAAAATTAATGATTATTTGCAGAAAAAAAAAAATTCAGTTTGAAGAACTAATATGTTGTCTTTATATATATATATATATACACGGTATATTGCAGGCCCCGAGTCAAAAGGCTTGGGGACCCCTGATTAGGTTTCACTATTTAAAGCACTTTGAGTCACGAGAGAAAAAGTTTAATTATTTACTTCACTAATTTATATATTTAGTTAAATTTATTCTAGCACTGTAATTATTGTGTAGGATTAAAATTAAGAGTTATTGATTAAGTATTAATTTTTGAGAGGGCCATAGGCTTATCTGTAGTGGGAAAGGTGGGACCCGAAGTCAAAAATGTTAAGAAAACCCTGTCTTACAATACGTTCTGTGCTCACTTTACAGTAGCAGAGAAAACAAGACGGAACTATTATTTGAGGTAATCTAAGCGCACAGGGAACATATAAAGTGGCGGATGTCATGTCTTTTGATAATGTCTTGTTTGGCTATGTTCTGTTGACCTTTGGACTCTTTAAGTTCCTGTTTTTTTTCACTCCCTTGTTTTGTTGCCATGGTTGCAAATTACGTCCACCTGTCTTTGATTAGTGTTCGGTCGCTCACCTGCTACCCGAGCAGTATTCATAGGCATTATTTAAGCCTGCCATTGCCGATCAGTCGGTCTGGCGTCATTATGTTCTTTTCTTGCTCTGTCCATGCCAGTTTTTTCATCCCAAAGTCCAAGCTACTCTTGTCAAGCCATAGTAAGTGTGGTTTGATTTATGTTCATAATCTGTTTATGTGTTAGTTTTTTGTTCCTTAGCAAAGTTGTGCCTCTGCTGTGAGCGCTTTGTGTTTGTACCTTTTTTTTTAGTTAAAATTAAATCATGTTTTTACCTAAACGCCATGTCCCGAGTTGTCCGTCCTGCCTTCCAGGGAGAACGACCCCCGGACAGCACCAGGGCTTGTAGTTTAAACATTTATTTACATACCCATAATGTTTCCAAATGGTGCCTGTCACACGCCAGTAAAAGGGATCCATCCATCCATTTTCTACCGATGTCCAAACAAAACAGAGCCCACACTCTTATTCGCTAAACAGGCTCAATAACTCCACTGCGATTTTTTGGTGAATGTAGAAAACTGGAACAATACAAATAGATTGTATTGTAAGTTAATAACACTAACAAAGACACTGGTAAACAAGTTAGCATATTCACTAATGCTATCAACACATGGGACAGTTTAGTAAGTCTGAATTCATCCATCCATCCATTTCTACCGCTTGTCCGTTTTGGGATTGCAGGGGGTGCTGGAGCCTATCTCAGCTGCATTCGGGCGGAAGGCGGAGTACACCCCGGACCATACTTGCCAAACCTCCCGGAAAATCCAGGAGGCTTCCGAAATTCAGCGGGTCTCCCGAAAACCTCCCGGGACAAAATTTCTCCCGAAAATCTCCCGAAATTCAGACTGAGCTGGAGGCCACACTCTCTCCAGCTCCATGCGGACCTGAGTGAGGACAGCCTGTTTTCACAAAATAAACAGCGTGTCTGCCCAATGACGTTGTAACTGTAGAATGATCGAGGGCAAGTTCTTTGTTTCTTATGTGGGTTTATTATTAGGCAGTTTCATTAACGTCCTCCCAGCGTGGTAACAACACACAACAACAGCAGTCACGTTTTCGTCTACCGTAAAGCAGTTTGTCTGCCGTAAACAGCAATGTTGTGACACTCCTAAACAGGACAATACTGCCATCTACTGTACATGCACCACAACACCTCCAAGCAACACCTCCAGGCAACTTCAACCCTTTACTAATACCCTTGTTAGGATTGGATTGGATGGAACCCAATGATGCAGAGACGTATAGGTTGTAGACGAAAGTTCTTCCTTTATTTTGGGCGGAAGGTGGACGTAGCCAAAAACATAAAGCGATGGTGGAGCACAAAAACACACCATGAAAAAACTACTAAGATAAATGCCAAAACTAAACCAAAAGCGCTAGACAAGACTAGGTATGGGACTAACAGAGATGATGTAAAATAAAGGAGCAAAGTACAAAATAAAACGCTAGACGAGGCTAGGAAAAATACTTTGAGAAAGAAGTGAAACAGAAAAACAAAATGTTAACTGAAAGCGCTAGTCGAAGCTAGGTAAACAGGCAAACCTGTGAGATGCACAAGCCAAACACGAGGGTTTGCAAGTGGGACGAAGACATGCACAAAGCTACGGCAGTAACCACAAAGTTCCGGCGCTTACAGGCCGTCAGCACCCAGGTTATATAGGCACTCTAATCAACCCCAGGTGTGTTAGATTGACCAGCGCCAGCTGCACTCCAAACTGTAGACAAGAGTGAGAGTAAATGTGATGTGCAAATCAATACAGAAAAAGGCAAGGAAAATTCAGCCTACCACAACCCTCCTCCATTCACATCCCATCTCCCCAGATTGTAAATAACCTAATGTAAATAATCGAATTTATTTCTAATGTATATACTTGTTCTTATGCTATCTGAACTCACTATGTTCTTTGCTCGCTGTACATATCCTGCTAAGTAAGACCTACACTGTTTCAATGTCCATTTCTCTGTTGATGCAATTTTTGATGACTGAAGTACTGATATCAACCAAAGCTCCTCATCCCACCCCCCAAATTGTAAATAATGTAAATAATTCAATGTATATACGATGATGATGATTAACTTGTGTGATGACTGTATTATGCTGATAATATATATATATTGTACCATGAATTGATTAACAAGTTGAAAAACTTATTCGGGTGTTACCATTTAGTGGTCAATTGTACGGAATATGTACTGTACTGTGCAATCTACTAATAAAAGTTTCAATCAATCATGCATATGTGACAATAACATCTACTGCTTTTAGAGAGTGCAGTGCACAACTGCGCACACAACAGCTGTAAATATACTCCTCCCCTCTTAACCACACCCCACCCCCAAACAAATCGGAGGTCTCAAGGTTGGCAGGTATGCCCTGGACAAGTCGCCACCTCATCACAGGGCCAACACAGATAGACAGACAACATTCACACTCACATTCACAAATTAGGGCCAATTTAGTGTTGCCAATCAACCTATAATGGTAAATGGGTTGTACTTGTATAGCGCTTTTCTACCTTCAGGGTACTCAAAGCACTTTGACACTACTTCCACATTCACACACACAATGTGTTCGTCATTCTTGTTTAGTGTGGGTTCACAGTATGGTGCATAATTGTAACAGTGATAAATAAATGATAAATGGGTTGTACTTATATAGCGCTTTTCTACATTCAAGGTACTCAAAGCGCTTTGACACTACTTCCACATTTACCCATTCACACACACATTCACACACTGATGCAGGGAGCTGCCATGCAAGGCGCTAACCAGCACCCATCAGGAGCAAGGGTGAAGTGTCTTGCTCAGGACACAACAGACGTGACGAGGTTGGTACTAGGTGGTGATTGAACCAGGCACCCTCAGGTTGCACACGGCTACTCTCCCACTGCCCCACGCTGTCCCTCCCCAGGTGCATGTCTTTGGAAGTGGGAGGAAGCCGGAGTACCACGAGGGAACCCACGGGGTACAAAGCAGTAATCAGAGCAAAGGGTGGCTATTTTGAATAAAATAGAAAATAAAACATGTTTTTAGTTATTTAACCTTTTTTTGTTAAGTACATAACTCCACATGTGTTCATTCATAGTTTTCATGCCTTTAGTGAAAATATACAATGTAAATAATCAGGAAAATAAAGAAAACGCATTGAATGAGGAGAAGGTGTGTCCAAACTTTTGGCCTGTACTGTATATTATGTTGGGTCGAATATCAGTTATCATCACTTCTAAGCAACGGCTGGCTCGATACTTTGTCATTAAATGAAATCCTCGTGAGGTTTCTCTTCCCCCAAATCATTCTTCAGGACTCAAGTATCACTGCAGGGTATTTAAGTTGAGATGGACACACCTGCCAGGAGACTATCATTTGTCCTCAGAGCTTCAAGGTGTCCTCTCCACACCATTAGCTTGGTCAACTCTCTGAGGGAAACTGACATTTTATCCTGGATATTATTTAAAGGGTGCCGTTAAAATGACCAGAGTTTTTTTTTTTTTTAGACACACCTAAATAACTTCAGAATATTTTTGTAAATCTGCAGCTCAAAGAGGACGTCCAGCAATTCCAACTGGGCCCGATCAACATTTTTGACCTCCCATCCAATCCAATTGCAAGTCCCAATCCGATACTTTGAAAATACAGTAAGTTGTAGAATTAAAAATGTTTTATTACAAGTAGCTTAAGTAAAAAACAATAACACATATTTATAAAGCTTCTCTTCTTAATTTTAGAATGGGCTAGTCCATTTATGTTGGCCCAGCGATGAGGCGGCGACTAGTCCAAGGTGTGGACTTGTCCGCCCGCCCCTGCGACCCCAAAAGGGACACGCGTCAGAAAAAAACGATGGCTGGATGGACAGTATTGTTGTAAATCAGCTGACACACTGTATTCAATTTGTGGTCTATATTTTTACGTAACTACTCGGTGGCCTAGTGGTTAGAGTGTCCGCCCTGAGATCGTTAGATTGTGAGTTCAAACCCCAGCCGAATCATACCAAAGACTATAAAAATGGGACCTATTACCTCCCTGCACTCAGCATCAAAGGTTGGATTTAGGGGTTAAATCACCCAATTAACCAAAAATGATCACCTCCAAGGGGGGTGATCAAAGGTAATGGGTCAAATGCAGAGAATAATTTCGCCACACCTAGTGTGTGTGCGTGACAATCTTTGGTGAGGATCAGATATTTTTACAGTACCTAGTGTACAAGAACTAAACAAAAGCAAACACTACTGTTGACTCACATTTAAATCATTTGTGTTTTTTCCTCAAAAGCATCCTGTACCTGTACTACACTGACTTGGTAAACAACAACAAAAACAACCCAAAAATTATTTTGTAATAATAACAACATAAATACAAATATAACTATCTTGGATCTAAGTACTTAGGTAGCATTTATATACTGATACCGCATTAGGTACCAATAGTATCGACATCTGGATCATCACCCCTAATTAGCGGTTAGTTATGAGATGATAGAGAAAAAGAAAAAGCTTATCGACTATGGGATCGGTATAGACTACAAAGACGGACGCGTGCAAATTTTCAGGACTTATGTACAAACCCCTTTTCCATATGAGTTGGCAAAATGTAAATACAAACGGAATACAATGATTTGCAAATCATTTTCAACCCATATTCAGTTGAATATACAACTAAGACAACATATTTGATGTTAAAACTGATTAAAAAAATTTTGTTTGCAAATGATCATTAACATTAGAATTTGATGTCAGCCAGCAACACGTGACAAAGAAGTTGGGAAAGGTGGAAATAAATACTGATAAAGTTGAGGAATGCTCATCTAACACTTATTTGGAACATCCCGCAGGTGTGCAGGCTAATTGGGAACAGGTGGGTGCCATGATTGGGTATAACAGCAGCTTCCATCAAATGCTAAGTAATTCACAAACAAGGATGGTGCGAGGGTCACTAATTTGTAAGCAAATTGTTGAACAGTTTTAGAACAACATTTCTCATTGAGCTATTGCAAGGAATTTAGGGACTTTACCATCTACTGTCCATAAAATCTTGAAAAGGTTCAGAGAATCTGGAGAAATCACTGCACATAAGGGACAATGTCAGTAACTACAGTTGGTCGCTATATCTGTAAGTGCAAGTTAAAACTCTACTATGCAAAGCGAAAGCCATTTATCAACAACACCCAGGAATGCCAGCGGCTTCGCTGGGCCTGAGCTCATCTAAGACAGACTGATGCAAAGTGGAAAAGTGTTCTGTGGTCTGACGAGTCCACATTTCAAATTATATTTGGAAACTGTGGACGTGGTGTCCTTCAGAACAAAGAGGAAAACAACCATCCGGATTGTTATCGGCACAAAGTTCAAAAGCCAGCATCTGTGATGGTATGGGGGTGTATTAGTGCCCAAGGCATGGGTAATTTACACATCTGTGAAGGCACCATTAATGCTGAATGGTCCATACAGGTTTTGAAGCCACATACGTTGTCATCCAAGCAACGTTATCATGGACGCCCATGCTTATATCGGCAAAACAATGCCAAGCCACGTGTTACAACAGCGTGGCTTCATAGTAAAAGAGTGGCAGTACTTTCCAGACATGTCTCCCATTGAAAATCTGTGGCGCATTATAAAGGGTAAAATACGACAGCAGAGACCCCGGACTGTTGAACGACTAAAGCTCTACATAAAACAAGAATGGGAAGGAATTCCACTTTCAAAGCTTCAACAATTAGTTTCCTCAGTTCCCAAACGTTTATTGAGTGTTGTTAAAAGAAAAGGTGATGTGACACAGTGGTGAACATGCCCTTTCCCAACTACTTTGGCACGTGTTGCAGCCATGAAATTCTAAGTTAATTATTATCTACAAAAAAGTTTATGAGTTTGAACATCAAATATCTTGTCTTTGTAGTGCATTCAACTGAATATGGGTTGAAAAGGATTTGCAAATCATTGTATTCTGGTTATATTTACATCTAACACAATTTTCCAACTCATATGGAAACGGGGTTTGTAGATCCCAAATACACATCAGCAGGTACCAGAAGGTAAGAAAAGTTGGTTTTGCATAATATTGCAAAACGCCAAATAATATGTCTACTAATAGGTGCCATTTTGTGGTCATCGTACACACCTTAAAAATACTCATATGTTGACAACCCATCATGCGGTACGGCTTCATACCTAACCAATGTCGCACTAAAACATTTTGACAGATTTTTGAGCGCCTTGTGTAATGTTCTATATTCTCAATGGAACATTTAAAGTTTTGCTGTTGTTTACTGATATTATCTTGCAGGCTACATGTATCTCTTATGTGTGACTGCCATCTACAGGTCATATTTGTCATTACACCATGTAACAAATAAAATATCTCCGTGGTTGGTAACAAAACCAGAATTATTCAAGTAAATTACCAATAATGGCTTTGTGTTGACATGTTTTCAGAGAAATCTCTACTGCTTTCCAAGCTGTACACCAGGCTTGTTCAACTAAATAGTTTTGGGGCCTGCATTTTCAGAAAGCTTAGGCAAACTTTTCCCTTTACTATAAATCCTATTTTGTATATTTACAGCACTCATTTTATTGTGGTCTATTTATTTCATCAGCGTTGCAGGAGCACTCTTATGCTTAAAGGCCTACTGAAATGAGATCTTATTTAAATGGGGATAGCAGGTCCATTCTATGTGTCATACTTGATCATTTCGCGATATTGCCATATTTTTGCTGAAAGCATTTAGTAGAGAACATCCACGATAAAGTTTGCAACTTTTGGTGCTAAGAGAAAAGCCCTGCCTCTACCGGAAGTCGCAGACAATGACGTCACATGTTGATGGCTCCTCACATATTCACATTGGGTTCAATCCAAGGCTCGGGATCTTTCAGTGTGGAGTTTGCATGTTCTCCCCGTGAATGCGTGGGTTCCCTCCGGGTACCCTGGCTTCCTCCCACTTCCAAAGACATGCACCTGGGGATAGGTTGATTGGCAACACTAAATTGGTCCCTAGTGTGTGAATGTGAGTGTGAATGTTGTCTGTCTATCTGTGTTGGCCCCGCGATGAGGTGGCGACTTGTCCAGGGTGTAGCCCACCTTCTGCCCGATTGTAGCTGAGATAGGCGCCAGCGCCACCCGCGACCCCAAAAGGGAATAACCAGTAGGAAATGGATGGATGGATGGATAGTGGCTACTAGCTGTACCCATGTATTTTCTATGGGCGGTTAGCATCGGGTTTTAATCTCGTTTTCTCCAATGTTTCTGATCAGATTGAATTTATATTTATGTCGAGTCTTTATTTTGGGTACTTAAATAAGGTGACTCAGTATTGTGGCGTTTTAAGGCCATCTGCATTTTTTATGCTACAGTAAAGACAATGAATGGACACGGCCGCTGGAGCGGGGTTACATCTGTCATAGTGACAACACTGTGTTACACCTGTCATAGTGACAACACTGTGTTACACCTGTCATAGTGACAACACTGTGTTACACCTGTCATAGTGACAACACTGTGTTACACCTGTCATAGTGACAACACTGTGTTACACCTGTCATAGTGACAACACTGTGTTACACCTGTCATAGTGACAACACTGTGTGGTGTCCTGTTTGTTATTTTCTACATACATGTGATTATTTAATATTGTTAATCTTAGCAGTATTATCGCTAATAATGATAATGATAAGTGTAATTTATTTATACTATACTATACTAGCTAAAGTACCTGCTACATTAAGTGAAAGTACCAATGATTGTCACACACACACTAGGTGTGGTGAAATGTGTCCTCTGCATTTGCCCCATCCTCTTGTTCACCCCATGGGAGGTGAGGGGAGCAGTGAGCAGCAGCGGCCGGGAATCATTTTTGGTGATTTAACCCCCACTTCCAACCCTTGATGCTGAGTGCCAAGCAGGGAACAATGCTGGTATGAGCTTTTAAACATAACCCGTCAACTGCTGCCAATCAAATGGTGAATAAGATACTCAATAGGGTTCATATGTTTATAAATCTGACTGTGATGAAGTCAGTGCCTCACCAGCCATGAACCTCACCGCACGTCACTGGTGAGAATGTTGTCTGTCTGTCTATCCGTGTTGGCCCTGCGATGAGGTGGCGACTTGTCCAGGGTGTACCTTGCCTTCTGCCCAATTGTAGCTGAGATAGGCACCAGCGCCCCCCGCACTCCCAAAGGGAATAAGCGGTAGAAAATGGATGGATAGATGATTATTTGCGGAAAAAAAATTACGTTTCTCAGTTCGAACATTATATATCTTGCCTTTGCAGTCTATTCAATTGAATATAAGTTGACAAGGATTTGCAAATCATTGTATTCTGTTTTTAATTACCATTTCCACAATTTGCCAACTTCACTTATTTTGGGTTTTGTAGATCACAAGTTTGGACCCCAGTGTTCTATGTTTGCTCGCGCGGTTAAAATGTCAATGCAAGGAACTGTTGATGTGTTTTCAGTGGTCCAAGTTACTCTATACAACAGGAACACTTTTGTTTTTAGAAATATGTTGCAAAAATGTTTGTCTCCCGAGCATTGTACCGAACTTTTCGGCTGGTCTGGTGTTATTCCCGGGACAGATTTGGACCCGTGCCGCCTGATGAATACATAGCCCTGCAATACACTGATTAGTCTGAGCTTCATTTCAACATTTTGTCCACTGAGTGGGATACAATTAAATAGTTGCCGTAGTCTGAAGACTGTACTCACTTTTGGTTGTTAAAATAGATAGAAGGACGACCTTGTGCTACTGTACAAGCATCTCCCTCTCCGACGAGTGCAGCTTCGTTCAAGAGAAGTCATGTCTCTTATTCTCTGTGTAAGCAGCCCATTGACTGATGAATGCAGCCTCAAGGACCACAACTGTGCTGAGTGAGGTTAAAGGCAGCCACAGTAATCCTTTGGCAAAAACTGGTGCCCCAGATGCAGGCGTGGTGATCCTAATGCAGAGGAGGGGGTGGAGCGCGTGCTTAGGGTCACCAACCCAAACGCTGTCATTGACTCCGACTGCACTTACTGTGTGCCATTTGCATACAGTAGGGAAGAGGTATCATATGGCCTCATTCCTGGGGGGATTCAACAATCTGCAGTGCAGTCTGCTGAAAAGGATGGAAAGTGCTAGACTACATAGCAGCTGACGCTTTGGGGTGATTGA
Source organism: Nerophis ophidion (assembly GCF_033978795.1). Taxonomy (NCBI): domain Eukaryota; kingdom Metazoa; phylum Chordata; class Actinopteri; order Syngnathiformes; family Syngnathidae; genus Nerophis; species Nerophis ophidion. The sequence goes on along the minus strand of NC_084616.1, from coordinate 43,189,513 downwards.
TTGTTTGATTTAAACTTTTAGTAGTACAAACCCCTTTTCCATATGAGTTAGGAAATTGTGTTAGATGTAAATATAAACGGAATACATTGATTTGCAAATCCTTTTCAACACATATCCAGTTGAATGCACTACAAAGACAAGATATTTGATGTTCAAACTCATAAACTTTATTTTTGCAAAAATAATTAACTTACAATTTCATGGCTGCAACACGTGCCAAAGTAATTTGGAAAGGGCATGTTCACCACTGTGTTACATCACCTTTTCTTTTAACAACACTCAATAAACGTTTGGGAACTGAGGAAACTAATTGTTGAATCTTTGAAAGTGGAACTCTTTCTCATTCTTGTTTTATGTAGAGCTTCAGTCGTTCAACAGTCCGGGGTCTCCGCTGTCGTATTTTACGCTTCATAATGCGCCACAGATTTTCAATGGGAGACACGTCTGTACTGCAGGCGGGCCAGGAAAGTACCTTTCATTCTTTTACTACGAAGCCACACTGTTGTAACACGTGGCTTGGCATTGTCTTAATGAAATAAGCAGGGGCGTCCATTATAACGTTGCTTGGATGACAACATATGTTGCTCCAAAACCTGTATGGACTTTTCAGCATCAATGGTGCCTTCACAGATGTGTAAGTTACCCACGCCTTGGGCATTAATACACCCCCATACCATCACAGATGCTGGCTTTTGAACTTTGCGCCTATAACAATCCGAATGATTATTTTCCTCTTTGTTCTGGAGGACACCACGCCCTCAGTTTCCAAATATGATTTTAAATGTGGACTAGTCAGACCACAAAACACTTTTCTACTTTGCATTAGTCTATCTTACATGGGCTCGGGCCCAGCGAAGCCGGCGGCATTTCAGGGTGTTGTTGGTAAATGTGTGCCAAATGTGTGCTTTGCATAGTAGAGTTTTAACTTGCACTTACAGATGTAGTGACCAACTGTAGTTACTGACTGTGGTTTTATGAAGTGTTCCTGAGCCCATGTGGTGATATCTTTTACACACTGACGTTGGTTTTTGATGCAGTACCACCTTCTTCAGATTCTCTGAACCATTTGAAGATTTTACGGACTGTAGATGGTAAAGTCCCTAAATTCCTTGCAATAGCTCGTTGAGAAATGTTGTTCTTAAACTGTTCGACAATTTGCTTACAAAATGGTGACCTTCACCCCATCCTTGTTTGTGAATGACTTAGCATTTCATGGAAGCTGCTTTTATACCCAATCATGGCACCCAAATGTTCCCAATTAGCCTGCACACCTGTGGGATGTTCCATATAAGTGTTTGATGAGCATTCCTCAACTTTATCAGTATTTATTTCCACCTTTCCCAACTTCTTTGTCACGTGTTGCTGGCATCAAATTCTAAAGTTAATGATTATTTGCAAAAAAAAATGGTTATCAGTTTGAACATCAAATATGTTGTCTTTGTAGCATATTCAACTGAATATGGATTGAAAATGATTTGCAAATCATTGTATTCCGTTTATATTTACATCTAACACAATTTCCCAACTCATATGGAAACGGGGTTTGTAGATTCCACAGTACAGTACATATTCCGTACAATTTACAACCAAAGGGTAACACCCAAGTAAGTTTTTCAACTTCTTTAAGTCGGGGTCCACGTAAATCAATTCATGGTAATATATTACCATGAATTACCATTATGGTCAGAGTTAGAACTGCCACAAAACACATTTTAAGATCTTCAACACTCTACTGCGACACTGCAAAAAGTCAGTGTTTAAAAACAAGAAAGAAAAAAATACAACAATGAGGAGTATTTTATTTGAACTAAGGAAAATTATTTGCCAATAGAACAAGAAAACTTAGCTTGTCAAGACTTTCCAAAACAAGTAAAATTAGCTAACCTCAATGAACCCAAAAATACCTTAAAATAAGTATATTCTCACTAATAACAAGTGCACTTTTCTTGGTAGAAAAAAATTTGATCTTTTTGCTCAATTAGTTGAAAAATATTCTAAAATTAAGCAAATGCTAGTGCCATTATCTTGACATTATGACATCATGATTTTTTTTTCATGCTTGCAGTAAGAAATTATTACTTTAAAAAAGTAGTTTTATACTTGAGTAGGGCTGCGAATCTTTGGGTGTCCCACGATTCGATTCAATATCGATTTTTGGTGTCGCGATTCGATTATAAATCGATTTTTTCGATTCAACGCGATTCTCGATTCAAAAACGATATTTTTCCGATTCAAAACGATTCTCTATTTATTCAATACATAGGATTTCAACGGGATCTACCCCAGTCCGCTGACATGCAAGCAGAGTAGTAAATTAAAAAAAAAAAAACAGCTTTTATAATTGTAAAGGACAATGTTTTATCAACTGATTGCAATAATGTAAGTTTGTTTTAACTATTAAACAAACCAAAAACATGACTTATCTTATCTTTGTGAAAACATAGGACACAGTGTGTTGTCAAGCTTATGAGATGCGATGGAAGTGTAATTAAGTGAAATTATAACTAATATTGATACTGTTGTTGATAATATTCATTTTTGTTTCACTACTTTTGGTTTGTTCTGTGTCGTGTTTGTCTCCTCTCAACTGCTCTGTTTATTGCAGTTCTGAGTGTTGCTGGGTCAGGTTTGGTTTTGAAATTGGATTACATTGGTATGGTATTGCTGTGTATTGTTTTGTTGTATGGATAAAAAAAAACAAAAAACATTTTTTTAAAAATGAGAATCGATTCTGAATCGCCCAACGTGAGAATCGCGATTCAAATCCGAATCGATTTTTTCCCCACACCCCTACTTGTGAGTGTTGATGACACCGCTTTGCATCAGTTGATATTCTAGTTTCAAGCATATTTTACTCAATACAGGTCATAAAATCTTTGCAACGAGCCGTAATATCTTACTGAGAACATTTAGGACCAAAACCCTTCAAACAAGTAAAACACTAACATAAAATCTGCTTAGTGAGAAGAATTATCTTATCAGACAGAAAATAAGCAAATATCACCCTTCATTGAGATATTTAATCTTTCTTAGAATTCAGTTTTTGCAGTGCATCTGTGGCTGAAGAGGATTTGTCAAGTTTCATGTGTCAGGTAAACCGTGACGAACGGGGGCCATATGAATCCCTTCCTGTTGCGTGCTCTCTGATGACTTGGGCCCTCATTAACGTGGCTGATCTGTCGGGGCCTCAGTGTTGTTTACTCGGGCTGCGTCAAGCCCTCGGTGTAGCATTAACACATCCGCCAATGTGCGAATTAGATCCTCCAAAAGGATGGCGGGGGATGGGGTGTAAATCTAAGGTGGGAGTAGCGGACAGGTGCGAATTTCAGGGACGTGCAAAGCTCATTTAGTGGACAGTTGAAAGGTGAATGTCATGCTTTCTCTGACTGAATGGAGCATTATCCTTCCTCGTGTGCATACAACTGTGTGTGGGAGGAAGCGCCCACTCTTTATTAGCCCACACAATGTAACCACAAATAGAGGGGGGAAAAAAAGAAAATGAGTAAGAATAACCTAATGTTCGTCAGGTTACATACAGTTGTGGTCAAAAGTGTTCATACACTTGTAAAGAACATAATGTCATGGCTGGCTTGAGTTTCCAATCATTTTTACAACTCTTTATTTCTTGTGATAGAGTGATTGGACCACATACTTGTTGGTCACAAAAAACATTCATGAAGTGTGTTTCTTTTAGGAATTTATTATGGGTCAACTGAAAATCTGACCAAATCTGCTTGGTCAAAAGTATACATACAGCAATGTTAATATTTGGTTACATGCCCTTTGGCAATTTTCACTGCAATAAGGCGCTTTTGGTAGCCATCCACAAGCTTCTGGCAAGCTTCTGTCTGAATTTTTGACTGACCAACTATTTTTTTAATGTGTTGGTTTTCTGACATGGACTTGTTTCTTCAGCATTGTCCACACGTTTAAGTCAGGACTTTGGAATGGCCAATCTACTACTCAGTGGCCTAGTACAGTGTTTCTCAAATGGGGGTACGCGTACCCCTGGGAGTACTTGAAGGTATGCCAAGGCGTACATGAATTTTTTTTAAATATTCTAAAAATAGCAACAATTCAAAAGGTATTTTATAAATATATTTATTGAATAATATTTCAACAAAATATGAATGTAAGTTCATAAACTGTGAAAAGACATGCAACAATGCAATATTCAGTGTTGACAGATAGATTTTTTTTGTGGACATGTTCCATAAATTTTGATGTTAAAGATTTATTTTTTTGTGAAGAAATGTTTAGAATGAAGTTCATGAATCCAGATGGATCTCTATTACAATCCCCAAAGAGGGCACTTTAAGTTGATGATTACTTCTATGTGTAGAAATATTTATTTATAATTGAATCACTTGTTTATTTTTCAACAAGTTTTTAGTTATTTTTATATATTTTTTTCCAATTAGTTCAAGAAAGACCACTACAAATTAGCAATATTTTGCACTTATCCAATTTAATAAATCAGAAACTGATAACATAGTGCTGTATTTTACTTCTTTTTTTCAACCAAAAATGCTTTACTCTGATTAGGGGGTAGTTGAATTAAAAAAATGTTCACTTGGGGGTACATCACTGAAAAAAAGGTTGAGAACCACTGGCCTAGTGGTTAGAGCAGTGTTTTTCAACCTTTTTTGAGCCAAGGCACATTTTTTTCATTCAGAAAATCCTGAGGCACACCACTAGCAGAAAGCATAAAAAAATTTAACTCAGCAGCCGATATTGACAGTAAAAATGTGTTCTTGCAATTGTAGGATATACATTTAAACCATAACCAGAGGTGGGTAGAGTAGCCAGAAATTGTACTCAAGTAAGAGTACTGTTACTTTAGAGATGTATTACTCAAGTAAAAGTAAAGAGTAGTCACCCAAATATTTACCTGAGTAAAAGTAAAAAGTATGTTGTGAAAAAACTACTCAAGTACTGAGTAACTGATGAGTAACCTGTTCGTTAAATGATTACGGCAACAAATAATGCACAAAAACAAAAAAATAGCAGTGAGCAAATTCAGAGCCAGGAATATCTCTGAAGCAACTAAAACAATATTATATATTAAATAATAATACATTAAAATTAAAAAAAATTAAGGCAAATTGAGCCACAATAACTTAACAGCACCGTAGGCTCAGTAGGCATTTATTGATTGAGTGATTGATTGATTGAAACTTGTATTAGTAGATTGCAGTACAGTACATATTCCGTACAATTGACCACTAAATGGTAACACCCCAATAAGTTTTTCAACGTTAGTCAATTACTTAATAAATGACCATGTTGAGGTGATCTACCTCATATATACATATACATACACACACATTATATATATATATATATATATATATATATATATATATATATATATATATATATATATATATATATATATATATCAATCAATCAATCAATGTTTACTTATATAGCCCTAAATCCCTAGTGTCTCAAAGGGCTGCACAAACAACCACGACATCCTCGGTAGGCCCACATAAGGGCAAGGAAAACTCACACCCAGTGGGACATCGGTGACAATAATGACCCAGTGGGACGTTGGTGACAATGATGACTATGAGAACCTTAGAGAGGAGGAAAGCAATGGATGTCGAGCGGGTCTAACATGATACTGTGAAAGTTCAATCCACAATGGATCCAACACAGTCGCGAGAGTCCAGTCCAAAGCGGATCCAACACAGCAGCGAGAGTCCCGTTCACAGCGGAGCCAGCAGGAAACCATCCCAAGCGGAGGCGGATCAGCATTGCAGAGATGTCCCCAGCCGATACACAGGCAAGCAGTACATGGCTACCGGATCGGACCGGACCCCCTCCACAGGGGAGAGTGGGACATAGAAGAAAAAGAAAAGAAACGGCAGATCAACTGGTCTAAAAAGGGAGTCTATTTAAAGGCTAGAGTATACAAATGAGTTTTAAGGTGAGACTTAAATGCTTCTACTGAGGTGGCATCTCGAACTGTTACCGGGAGGGCATTCCAGAGTACTGGAGCCCGAACGGAAAACGCTCTATAGCCCGCAGACTTTTTTTGGGCTTTGGGAATCACTAACAAGCCGGAGTCCTTTGAACGCAGATTTCTTGCCGGGACATATGGTACAATACAATCGGCAAGATAGGATGGAGCTAGACCGTGTAGTATTTTATACGTAAGTAGTAAAACCTTAAAGTCACATCTTAAGTGCACAGGAAGCCAGTGCAGGTGAGCCAGTACAGGCGTAATGTGACCAAACTTTCTTGTTCTTGTCAAAAGTCTAGCAGCCGCATTTTGTACCAACTGTAATCTTTTAATGCTAGACATGGGGAGACCCGAAAATAATACGTTACAGTAGTCGAGGCGAGACGTAACAAACGCATGGATAATGATCTCAGCGTCTTTAGTGGACAGAATGGAGCGAATTTTAGCGATATTACGGAGATGAAAGAAGGCCGTTTTAGTAACGCTTTTAATGTGTGCCTCAAAGGAGAGAGTTGGGTCGAAGATAATACCCAGATTCTTTACCGTGTCGCCTTGTTTAATTGTTTGGTTGTCAAATGTTAGAGTTGTATTATTAAATAGAGTTCGGTGTCTAGCAGGACCGATAATCAGCATTTCCGTTTTTTTGGCGTTGAGTTGCAAAAAGTTAGCGGACATCCATTGTTTAATTTCATTAAGACACGCCTCCAGCTGACTACAATCCGGAGTGTTGGTCAGCTTTAGGGGCATGTAGAGTTGGGTGTCATCAGCATAACAGTGAAAGCTAATACCGTATTTGCGTATGATGTCACCTAGCGGCAGCATGTAGATGCTGAAGAGTGCAGGGCCAAGGACCGAACCCTGGGGAACTCCACACGTTACCTTAACGTAGTCCGAGGTCACATTGTTATGGGAGACACACTGCATCCTATCAGTAAGATAAGAGTTAAACCAAGACAGGGCTAAGTCTGACATACCAATTCGTGTTTTGATACGTTCTAATAAAATATTATGATCGACATATATATGTATATACATATACATACACACATATTATATGTGTGTATGTATACCTTTATATATACAGTATATAATTTATACTTATTTATTTTGCCGTTTTTGTTTACATGTTAAAGGTGTTTTAATGAATATACATTTATGTTTAACATATAGATTCCTATCTTTAATGAAGACAAGAATATAAGTTGGTGTATTACCTGATTCTGATTACTTGCATTGATTGGAATCAGACAGTATAGTGCTGATAACGTCCCGGCTTTCAAATGGAGGAGAAAAAAAGTTCCTCTTTTCTGTCTAATACATCATGAAAGTCGTTGGTTTTTGGCATCTTATTTGTCCAGCTTCCATATTCGTTTTTATACACTTTACAAGAAATACATTGGCGGCAAACTCCGTAGCTTGCTAGCTTGTTTGCGCTGGCTTTCGGAGACTCTTATTTTGTTAGCGCAGGCGCGATGGGGCGGCGCTTTTATTGTGAAGACAGGAACTGTGCGATCAGTCTTTAGGCTTTTGACGGGAAGTACGGTTGAAATAAAAAGTGTCTTTTTTCCTTTACACTTTTGATTGATTGGTTGATTGATTGAAACTTTTATTAGTAGATTGCACAGTACAGTACATATTCCGTACAGTTGACCACTAAATGGAAACACCCCAATAGGTTTTTCAACATATCGGGTTCTACGTATGACGGTCACGTGACCACCTGGCTCTGTTTGATTGGTCCAACGTCACCAGTGACTGCATGTGATTGGTGAAACGCAAGCATGCGCAGATCCTACTTTGAATGCGTGTCTGACAAAATCAAAACAAACAAAGCGTGCATTAACAGATAGATTAAAAAAAAAAAGTAGCGAGTAGCGACCTGATTGCAGATAAATGGAACGGAGTAAAAGTAGCGTTTCTTCTCTATAAATATACTCAAGTAAAAGTAAAAGTATTTGGCATAAAAACTACTCTTAGAAGTACCATTTATCCCAAAAGTTACTCAAGTAGATGTAACGGAGTAAATGTAGCGCGTTACTACCCACCTCTGACCATAACCAAGCATGCATCACTATAGCTCGTCCCAAAGTAGGTGTACTGTCACGACCTGTCACATCCCGCCATGACTTATTTTGATTTTTTTGCTGTTTTCCTGTGTGTAGTGTTTAAGTCATTGTCTTGCGCTCCAATTTTTTCCTGTTTAGTTGGTATTTTCCTGTTGCAGTTTCATGTCTTCCTTGAGCGCTATTCCCCGCACCTGCTTTGTTTTCGCAATCCAGACTATTTAAGTTGTGCTGACACTTTCCTTCTTTGCGGGGACATTGTTGATTGTCATGTCATGCAAGGATTTACTTTGCGGACACCGTCTCTGCTCCACACGCTGTAACTCTTTGCTGCCGTCCAGCATTTTGTGTTTTGTTTATTTTGCAGTCAGTTCAGTTTTAGTTTTGTTTTGCATAGCCATGCCTTAGCTTCAATGCCTTTTTCTGTGGTATAGCTCAGTTGGTAGAGTGGCCGTGCCAGCAACTTGAGGGTTCCAGGTTCGATCCCTGCTTCTGCCATAGTCACCATTGTTGTCTCCTTGGGCAAGACACTTTACACACCTGCTCCCAGTGCCACACACATTGGTTTAAATATTACTTAGATATTGGGTTTCACTATGTAAAAGCGCTTTAAGCCACTAGAGAAAAGTGCTATATACATATACTTCACTTCTTAGCGGCACTCACCTTTGGTTTATTTTTGGATTAAGCATGAGATACCTAGCACCTGCACGCTGCCTCCCGCTGTCGTCTGCATATTGTGATCACGACACTTGTTTCCGACATCTACAAAGCAATTAGCTACCTGCTGCCACCTACTGATATGGAAGAGTATTACACGGTTACTCTGCCGAGCTCTAGACAGCACAGCCACTCAAAGCACATTATTTACGGATTATAATTATTTGTGTGCAAAAGATAGTTTTAACCCAATATAGTGAAATTACATAATCTCACACGGCACATCAGGGGACAGTAATGTGCCGCGGCACAGTGGTTGAAAAACACTGGGTTAGAGTGTCCACCCAGAGATCAGTAGGTTGTGAGTTCAGATCCCGGCCGAGTCATACCAAAGACTATAAAAAAATGGGACCCATTGCCTCCCTGCTTGGCACTCAGCATCAATGGTTGGAATTGGGGGTTAAATCACCATAAATGATTCCCGGGCGCGGCAGCACTGCTGCCCACTGCTCCCCTCACCTCCCAGGATATGATCAAGGGGATGGGTGAAATGCACAGGACAAATTTCACCACACCTAGTGTGTGTGTGACAATCATTGGTACTTTAACATAACTAAAGCCTGACTTAGCCATTCTTTTACCATTTTTGACATGTATTTGGAGTCGTTGTCCGGTTGGAACACCCAACTGCGCCCAAGACCCAACCTCCGGGCTGATGATTTTAGATTTTCCTGAAGAATTTGTCCCTTTTACTATCTGTAAAGCACCAGTTCCATTTGCAACAAAACGGGCCCATAGGATGATACTACCTCCACCATGCTTGACGATAGGCCTGGTGTTCCTGGGATTAAAGCCCTCACCTTTTCTCCTCCAAACATATTGCTGGGTATTGTGGCCAAACAGCTCAATTTTCGTTTCATCTGACATCACATGGACAAAGACAAGACCTTCTGCAGGAAAGTTCGGTCGAGCTCTTGCATCCTAACCCCTGATATGGAGTCGAGAGAACTATGGTCTGCTTAACGGTAGGGATGGTGTTCCTGGCATTAAAGGCCTCACCCTTTGTCCTCCAAAAATATTGCTGGGTATTGTGGCCAAACAGCTCAATTTTCGTTTCATATGACATCACATGAACAAAGATAAGACCTTCTGGAGGAAAGTGCAGTCCAGCTCTTGCATCCTGACCCCTGATACAGAGTCGAGAACACCAGCCAATGAGCTGCTTGACGGTAGGCATGGTGTTCCTGGGATTGAAGGTGTCACCTTTTCTCCTCCAAAAATATTGCTGGGTATTGTGGCTAAACAGCTCAATTTTTGTTTCATTTGACATCACATGGACAAAGACAAGACCTTCTGGAGGAAAGTTCAGTCGAGTTCTTGCATCCTGACCCCTGATATAGAGTCGAGAGAACTATGGGCTTCTTAACGGTAGGAATGGTGCTCCTGGGATTAAAAGCGTCACCTTTTTTCCTCCTAAAATATTGCTGGGTATTGTGGCCAAACAGCTCAACTTTCGTTTCATCTGACATCACATGGACACAGATAAGACCTTCTGCAGGAAAGTTCAGTCGACTTCCTGCATCCTGACCCCTGATGTAGAGTTGAGGGAACTATGTGGTCTGCTTAACGGTAGGCATGGTGTTCCTGGGATTAAAGGCCTCACCTTTTCTCCTCCAAAAATATTGCTGGGTATTGTGGCCAAACAGCTCAATTTTCGTTTCATCTGACATCACATGAACAAAAATAAGACCTTCTGGAGCAGTGGTTCTTAACCTGGGTTCGATCGAACCCTAGGGGTTTGGTGAGTCGGCCTCAGGGGTTCGGCGAAACTTCCGCCACGGAGGTAAAGACACTTTAGACTTATCGTGTAAAAAAAAACTTCACCCTATCGGCGTATTATGGATACCACCTAACAATATTCCCTCTAATTTTCCATCTGATTTGCAGGTTGTTTGATTGATCGATTGAAACGTTTACTCGCAGATTGCAAAGGAAGCGAATACATTATATGAAACAGTACAGTTTACACAGTACAGTACATATTCTGTACAATGGACCACTAAATGGTAAAACCCAAATAAGTTTTTAGACTTATTTAAGTCGGGGTCCACGTTAATCAATTCATACTAATGTGTGTAAGGTGTGTAATTTGTTGTGAGTTCATGCACTGTGTTGGTTTTGTTCTTTGAACAAGGTGATGTTCATGTACGGTTCATTTTGTGCACCAGCAAAAAAACATGACTTTTTATTGAATTTGAAAAAAAAAAAAAACATTTTATTTTTCACCAAAGGGTTCAGGGAATGCGCATATGAAACGGGTGGGGTTCGGTACCTCCAACAAGGTTAAGAACCACTGTTCTGGAGGAAAGTTCAGTCCAGCTCTTGCATCCTGACCCCTGATATAGAGTAGAGAGAACTACGGGCTGCTTAACGGTAGGAATGGTGCTCCTGGGATTAAAGGCCTCACCTTTTCTCCTCCAAAAATATTGCTGGGTATTGTGGCCAAACAGCTCAACTTTCGTTTCATCTGACATCACATGAACAAAGATAAGACCTTGTGGAGGAAAGTTCAGTCCAGCTCTTGCATCCTGACCCCTGATACAGAGTCGAGAACACCAGCCAATGAGCTGCTTGACGGTAGGAATGGTGTTCCTGGGATTAAAGGCCTCACCTTTTCTCCTCCAAAAATATTAATGGGTATTGTGGCCAAACAGCTCAATTTTCGTTTCATCTGACATCACATGGACAAAGATAAGACCTTCTGGATCAGTGGTTCTTAACCTGGGTTCGATTGAACCCTACGGGTTTGGTGAGTTGGCCTCAGGGGTTCGGTGGAGCCTTTGCCACAGAGGTAAGGACACATCAGACTTATCGTGTAAATAAAAACTTCTCCCTATCGGCGTATTATGGATACCACCTAACAATATTCCCTCTAATTTTCCATCTGATTTGCAGGTTGTTTGATTGATCGATTGAAACGTTTACTCGCAGATTGCAAAGGAAGCGAATACATTATATGAAACAGTACAGTTTACACAGTACAGTACATATTCTGTACAATGGACCACTAAATGGTAAAACCCAAATAAGTTTTTCAACTTCTTTAAATCGGGGTCCACGTTAATCAATTCATAGTAATCTGTGTAAGGTGTGTAATTTGTTGTGAGTTCATGCACTGTGTTGGTTTTGTTCTTTGAACAAGGTGATGTTCATGCACAGGTAATTTTGTGCGCTAGCAAAAAAACATGACTTTTTCTTGAATTTGAAAAAAAAAACATTTTATTTTTCACTAAAGGGTTCGGGGAATGCGCATATGAAGCGGGTGGGGTTCGGTACCTCCAAAAGGTTAAGAACCACTGTTCTGGAGGAAAGTTCAGTCCAGCTCTTGTATCCTGACCCCTGATATAGAAACGAGAGCGCTAGCCATCGGGCTAAAAGCGCAGCTCTTTAGGCGTCCGGGGAGCTAGGGTTTACCAGCGCACGGCCCCACTCGCATCAACGTGCACAGGGATGACTAACGCACATAAACAGGCGTTCCATGTTGAAAAGCACACCTGCCCTGTCAATAGCTCTGCATTCAAAGCACCACCCCGGTGTGACATCACGTGGCATATTTGATAAAAAAAAAAAGTGTATAATGGATGGTGTCACAGGCTACAAAAAAAATGAAGAAGAACAAAAAATAAAGGCCATGTGTTCCCTGAATGGACAACGGGGGCTCGCACTGGACCACAATTGGCAGCATTGTGCAAAGTGATGATGAAGGAGCAACATGCAAACGCGTGCATTGTGACGCACTGCTGGCTGGTGCTACAGGCGTCTTCTACAACCATCTGTTTCACAATGCAAATATTAGCTATTTGTGGGCTCAGACAAGGATGCATTTACCCAAACGGCGACAGGAATCATCATAATAAACACACAAAATAAATGTGCGTGTCTTACCTGCACCGTGAGCCAAATCGATCCCCGGTTCGGTGAGTATATTCGGGTCACTTTGAGATCTACCTCGCTGTAGACAGCCGTCTAGTCCATCCGACGTGGCCATGGGTGGACAGCGCTGGAATCCTTGTAATGATTGAGAAGCCCAAACCCAAGGCGGGCAAGGTCAGGAAGAGCAAAAGCAGCGAGCGACTGCAGATTTAATTTGCTCCGACAACAGCCGCTTGGAGCGTCTACGGTACTAAGGATCCATGGCTGGACCAAAAAAAAAAAAAAAAAATTGAAAGTGCATGTGTGCGCGCGCATGTGCGGCTACAGGAGCGGGGTGGGGGTGATAATGAGGATGATGATGATGATGATGATGTGCCCCCGATGATGCCTGTCTCTGTCCGTCTAAGCTTTGGCCATTTAAAGAAGACTGTTGCATTTACGCAGATCATAAAAGTGCATAAGAAGCTCTAAAAAAAAAGCATCGGACAATATCAAGAATAACCGTCGATATATTCGACATTTTTGGCAACACGTCATTGTATTTAACCATCAAATGTGTCGAGGTTATACTTCGTTTTGTGAATTATAGCAATTTCATAATTTGCTTTAAAAACAAAGTGGTCACGTGAATGCATGTACAAGCAAGCCCATTGGCCGAGTCCTCTTGTGACGTCAAACCCGGAAGTCGATTACCGTCGTCCCTTTCGCGCTCTGGAGAGAAACAAAAATGGCAGCTCCATGGCTCGACGGCGCGGTTTCCTTGCTTATTCTAATTATTTTGTCCACCTTTATCGTCGCGCGCAGTCAAGACTCGACTTCGACGCACGGTCGACACACGAGCGAGGTGGAAACGCAAGAAACGGCCGAGGGAGGGGCATGGGAAGAGACCGACGTCGAGGAAGAGGCTGCTGCCGACAACCGAGAGCCTTCTGCCCCTGTCAGTGGGATCCCCGGAGCCGGACACCCACGGAAGGATGACTTTCAAGAAGAGCTGGTTCTCAGACCTCTGCAGTCGGGGGATATTTACGCCAGCTTCCAGTTCCGTACGCTATGGGGAACAGACTTCATGAAGGGAAACAAAGGCAAGCTAAACTGTTAGCCATAATTATCCATCTTTGCTCACCTCTATAGACTTAGACTTCCTTTTTTTTTTGTCATTCAAATTTGAACTTTACAGTACAAATTAGAAATAAATTTCGTTGCATTAGCTCATGGTAGTGCAGGACAAAAAATCCATCCATTTTCTACCGCGTGTCCCTTTTGGGGTCACGGGGTGTGCTGGAGCCTATTTCAGCTACAATCGGGCACAAGGCAGGGTACACCCTGGACAAGTCGCCACCTCATCGCAGATAGACAGACAACATTCACACTCACATTCACACACTAGGGACCATTTAGATATATTGCACGTTTGCATATGCATCCACGTTTATGGATGTATGTTAAATTGTCTTCATATTGTTGTAAGCATTTCACCAATCTCGCGCACTTTGCAATTTTGGACGCGATCTAACAGTAAAACAGTCTCCCAACCCTGTGTAGATGGCATCAAGGCCTATTTATCCAAGCGTGAGGGTTGGGAAACGAAGGTGTTTGCCGAGGGAAGTGGGGATTCTTGAGGGAAGTGTGGAACTTGAAATAGGCCGGGTGGCCTATTTCAAGTTCCAGGTAACCCTACATTATTATATTTTCTAAATAGTAAACCAAGTTGTGGTAGTACTTTAGTCGTGGATGTTCACTGTATAGTAGGGCTGTGAATCTTTGGGTGTCCCACGATTCGATTCAATATCGATTCTTGGGGTCACGATTCGATAATATATCGATTTTTTTTTTTTATTCAATCCGATTCTCGATTCAATAACGATATTTTTCCGATTCAAAACAATTCTGTATTCATTCAATACATAGGATTTCAGCAGGACCTACCCCAGTCTGCTGACATGCTAGCAGAGTAGTAGATTTAAAAAAAAAAAAAAGCTTTTATAATTGTAAAGGACAATGTTTTATCAACTGATTGCAATAATGTACATTTGTTTTAACTATTAAACGAACCAAAAATATGACTTATTTTATCTTTGTGAAAACATTGGACACAGTGTGTTGTCAAGCTTATGAGATGCGATGCAAGTGTAAGCCACTGTGACACTATTGTTCTTTTTTATTATTTTTATAAATGTCTAATGATAATGTCAGTGAGGGATTTTTAATCACTGCTATGGTGAAATTATAATTAATATTAATACTGTTGTTGATAATATTAATTTTTGTTTCATTACTTTTGGTTTGTTCTGTGTCGTGTTTATCTCCTCTCAATTGCTCTGTTAATTGCAGTTCTGTGTGTTGCTGGGTCAGGTTTGGTTTTGGAATTGGATTGCATTGTTATGGTATTGCTGTGTAGTGGTTTGTTGGATTGATTAAAAAAAATAAATTAAAAATAAATTCAAAAAATAAAACTATTTTTTAAAAATGAGAATCAATTCTGAATCGCACAACGTAAACGATTCGATTCATATTTGAATCGATTTTTTCCCCAAACCCCTACTGTATAGTGATGAATCTAATAAACATTTGATTTGATTTGACATTGAATTTGCAAAATGCGTTTGCGCATTTTGCAAATTGCACCCATTGGTATTGTGCTTACAACAATATTCCAGAGAGCTAATCCATTTTTGGGGGGAATTGAGGGTATTGTTATGATACGTTCAAGAGTTTTACGGCCTGAGGGAAGAATCTGTTACTGAACCTGGATCTGCTACGGGGGCTGCGGAACGTTTCTCTAGAGTCTAGCAGTGAAACAAGTCTTTGGTGGGCGTGGGAGGAGTCCCTGCAGATTTTATGAGCCCTGGTCAGGCAGTGTTTTTTTTTTCAAAATGCTTATAACAGTAACACCGAATGTAGTATACATATTGGGCTCGCTGATATTTAGTGTTGTGTCGTTCGCAAATGATTTGTTCGAACGAACGAATCTTTTGAGTGAACGTACTGAACCGAATCACTTCATGAACTGATTCGTTCGTTTCTCAGTTCAGTTGAGCTCCGCTGCGACCATGCCGGTATGAGTGGAACTGGCGCATTCTGTGACTCACTGAACCCTCAACGCAACCAGCTACTCATCATGGGGGTTGGGGGAGGGACTGAGCGTATGATTCGTTCACCGCGGATTAACGACATGAATCACTCAGTGAACGACAACGCTCTCTGCTTTGCTTGCCCCAATGCCGCGAGTGATTCTCCTCCCGTCGCGGGGATATGTTTCATGCCATTGGCATTCGTTCTCCATTCATTCTCCAAGCTAACGGCTAATGTTGACTCAAGCCACATGAAAACAAACACTCACGCGCCCCGTCCCCATTATCTCAACACATAAAATTTTTATTGCATATTTAAGTTGATATTTCCATTTTTAAATGTAAGCTACAGAAATTTTTGTTTTTTTGTTGGCATTTCTGGCACTTGGTTTAATATTTGTTTTGTTTTATTTAAGGTAGCCTTTTTATATTCTTTTTGTTTGCACATTTAAGTAGAGATTTTCTTTGTTATATTTTTAAATGTAGGCTGCAGAACATTTAGTTTTTATGTTTGCATTTCTTGCTCTTAATTTATTTGTTTTATTTTGAAGGTATTTATTTTCTTTTTGTTTGCATATTTAAGTTTACATTTTCTTTGCTACAGAACATTTAGTTTTTATGCTGGCGTTTGTTAAGGGTTTCTTAATTTAATGTTTGTTTCTGCAGAGAGCGATTCACGTCTGTCGCCCTCTGGCCTACAAAACTGTAGCTGAGTGATTCAGGTTCGCTTCACGAACCTACAAGAACTGACTGGTTGTCGCTGAGGACGTGAATCACGTTTGCGCTGCACTCACTCACTCATTCAGAATCAGGACTCGCGATTCGCGAACCTACTGACACAGAGAACTGACTCTGTCGCGGAGGAGGACGTCACATTGAGGCTCTCGTTCAGTCACTGCGCGTCGTTCATTGGGTGCTGAGGGCTTGTGTTGTTCGCGAACTGACACACACCGAGATCTGCCGCTGGGGAAGCTGTTACTGACTGACTCATGATTCGCCGACCTGCACACAGAACTGCTGCTGCAGAAGTGATTCGGTGAACACATTTTTTGAACGAATCAATTTAAGGAACTGATTTTAGTGATTCAGTACAGTCAAAAGAACTGCTGATCCCATCACTACTGATATGGCCTTTTATTAATATCTCGATAGTTTTAGGCCATGTCAAGATGGACATCCCAATATTATGCCTTAGCCTTTAATGAACACTTGATGCATATAATCACAGCAGTACGATGATTCTATGTGTCTCCATTAAATTCATACTGCATTAATATATGCTTTGATTTGAAACTTATATTATTAGATTGCCCAGTACAGTACATATTCCATACAATTGACCACTAAATGGTAACTAACACCTGAATATGTTTTTCAACATGTTTAAGTCGGGGTCCACATAAATAATTTCATGAAAATTTTAAACTTTATTGCAGAGAGGGAAATCACAATTAAGTCAATTTACCAAAACTGTATTTATTGATCAGTTATTAAGCAGTGGCACAAACTTTCATGTCATTTTCAAAACCGGAAGTGCAAGATTGTCAGAGACATTTTAAAACAAGCTATTGGTGCACTTTTGTGCATGATGTCAGTAAGATGACATCAAAACAACACTAAATAAAAGTGCACGTTTTGTACAGAACACCACTACAATAGTTAAAAACAAATTAAGTGCAAGTTTGTGCATGATCTCACACAAGATATTTCAATAACTGTAAAATAAAAATTAGCTGCTAAATAGGAAATCAAATGGTGTATGTCCTTTGCTATGTGGTAAGTTACTGCGGACATTATCTCCTGTTGTTAACTATTTTTTTCATACGGTGGTAATGTGAAAATGGAACAAGACAGGCTCAATTGGGTCAGGGCAGGTTGCTTGGGCATTTTGTTGGTCTGGCACTAGCCATAGATGTTGACATGCAGCGTTTCAAGCACTCTTCATTCTCTAGCGGGTGACTTTTCAAATGATGCTACAAATTAGCAGTGCTGCTACTTTTTGTACCAACGCTTTTGCCGGCTATTCTTGACTTATTACAGTTGTCTCTTCAACATGTTCCCTCTTGAGGCCAAACCACTGCCAGACCATGGACGCCATGCTGTTTTTTTGGGGGAATTAATTCTTCTTCCTCCATTTACCATTACCAGATTGGCACCTTCTCTCTCTCGTATTACCCCTCGCACTGTTTCGCTTGCACCATCTGCCACTGTTAACGTTACCCGTGCTACTCCGTTCTGCTCGGCGAGGGCGTATGACGTTGCACGCGCGACAGTATGTGACGTATATAACAAGGTGCACTTGTTTTATGTCTCTGTGAGAAGGAGAGACAGGAAAGAGTGAGAAAAGCTTGAAATGTAAACCCGCGATACATCGAGTATATTCGATATATCGTCCATCCCTATATACATGTATCATATTGAAATGTTACAATAGCATATTTGTACTATTACGTATGACATACTGACATACTATTATCAAGCTCATTGGGTACAACTTATCAAGTCAAAGTCATCTTTTATGGTCAATGTTTAACATGTGCTGGACATACAGGAACATCGAAAAAACGTTTCTCTCTGAAGCACAATGTAAGCTAACTGTAAAATAGTTTTGCTATCCATCTACTTTCTTGCGCTTATCCGAGGTCGGGTCACCCAGAGAGAGAAGCCCAGACTTACCTCTCCGCAGCTACTCTGTCCAGCTCCTCCCAGGGGATCCCGAGCCGTTCCCAGTCCAGCCGGGAGACTTAGTCTTCCCAAGGCGTCCTGGGTCTTCCCCCGTGGCCTCCTGCCGGTCGGACGTGCCCTAAACACCTCCCTAAGGAGACATTCCATCCATCCATTTCCTACCGCTTGTCCCTCTTTGGGTGTCGGGGGTGCTGGAGCCTATTCCAGCTGCATACAAAACATTAATTCAAAATAATAAATATTTCACTTTTATAAATATTAATTTCCCCCTGGGGAGTAAACAAGTATTTTTGATTCTGACAAAAGATACAATACAATAAAAATACAGATACAGTGTTGGCGCCAGGAATTTTCAAAAGGGGGTCCTAAGGGACCCCATCAAGCCATAAAAATGGGGTCCCACTGTTTTGTAACCGTTTTGAAAACAATTCTATATTCTATCCATTTTCTACCTCTTGTCCCTTTTTGGGGTCGCGGGGGGTGCTGGGTATTTTGGAAAAAGGTTGTCATAAATGTTACTTAATTCATAAAAAAAATAATACAAATGAAAACTAATTTTTGTGCATATGTAAATTTATTCTGTTATAAACATTCATTCACTTTCTTCTTTCCTTCTTCGAACTAAACTTTACCGCTGTCTGTATTTTTTCAATATTTTTATGTAATTGTAGGTGTATTTATTTTAGTATACAAGTGTAATAAGTTTTTTGCTTCGGTCATAAAACTATGATAATCATGTGCCAGGGCATACATGCTTATGACAAATTTAATTGATTATTCTCACTTGCATGTAGATCATCAGTCCTTTAAAAAAAAGCCACATCTACACTTTTATGGCAAATAATGCCAACAAACTTAGAATTTTGCAAGTTAGTTTTAATGTCGTTTAATACAGTTGCACTCAGTGCCTCTAGCATTTCATCTCTGGCTTCTTGATTGCCATAAGCTGTGTTCCCCTTTAAAAATGGCAGTATGTGGGGTGATTGACATGTGTAAGTGAGTGGGCAAGTTAGAACAGGGACCCCTAGCATGTTCAGGAGTGTTAATAGATTGGTGGATGTTCGCTTGGCTTTGTGGAAAACATAAATAAAGAGTAGTAGCAAATCGACGGCCTCGTCATTCCGACCAAAGAGCGGAATTGTAGGGACCCAAATTGGAGGGTGTTTCTTGGCGTGTGGTGAGGCTGGATCTTTGAAAATCAGTGCGCCTGGTCGTAAAGGTGTTCTTTTTATTAGCCCCGTTTACATGGCATGCAAAACATCTTTCCATCTTCATAAATGGACCATTTGCTAAAAGGTGGCTCCTGAATCTTCGCTTCTTGGGATTATTGCTCGCCATGACAAAATCAATAACACCCGGGCGTCCTGATACCAGAAATGGAGTATTTGCGATCAATAAAACTTTTGTCGAATCAAAATTTAAGAAATTTTACCGGAAAGTGCATTACTTTTAAGTCGACCAATAATTAATAATATGACCCGGCAAGAATATAGAAAACAAAACAGCAGCGGAAAGCGATAATCAGAAGAAAAAAAAAATCAGCGTCCCCGGACTTCCGTAATTTCGCGTCCTTTCTGATTTCATAGCGTAAAAAGACACAAAATTTCCGTTAACGCAAACACTATACAAAAATTACAGGAAAATCAAGAAAATACGCATTTTAAAAGAACATGTGCATTTGGAAAAAAAACTAAGCAACCACAAATGCACAAGGACGAGCAAGCTGTGCATCTCAAAACAGCAGCAGCAGAAAACAACAAATGTGCGTGGACTTTGATTTTGCAAAATAAATATAAGCAATTCAAGTTTCCCCCTGAGATTGGTAGGTCGTGAGTTCAAACCCCAGCCGAGTCATACCAAAAACTATAAAAATGGGACCCATCACCTTCCTGCTTGACACTTAGCATCAAGTGTTGGAATTGGGGGTTAAATCACCAAAATGACTCCTGAGCGCGGCCATCGCTGCTGCTCACCTCCCCCCCCAGGGAATGGGTCAAATGCAGAAGATCATTTCACCACACCTGGTATGTGTGTGACTATCAGTTGTACTTTGACTTTAACTTTAACCGAAATACATTGACACTCTTTGGGAATAGGGAGGACTGCTCTATAATCGGGGGAAAGTTCAGCGTAGGCCTTGGCCGATAAGACATTTTGCTTGACGATATATTGACCTACAAATTAATGCCAATAAACGATAATATTGCCAATATTATAATTGGACATCCCAATATTTTAACAAAATATTGAACTTGAACAATCATATGAAGGTATCTGTAAACGCAATATTTTTATTTTTGCTCCCATTTTTCATGACTTGAACTCAAAATATCTAAAACTTTTACTATATATATATATATATATATATATATATATATATATATATATGTGTATATATTCCTCTCAAATATATCAAATATTAACAATTCAAATAATAAATACAACTGCTAAATAAAGTATTGACAAACAACGTTGCACTTCAATGTTGAACATGTAATAGTCAGCAGTACAGTTTTACATTACTTAGCTGACTTAAGTGAGGAACTTTGTGAACAGAAGTGCAGACTTACACTAAAAACACTGCAATGTAATTATATCGTGTATTAACAGTGTTGGTCATTTTATCTTAAAGTAGTTAGTTACAGTTTCAAATTACTTCTCCCAAAAAGTCATTGAGTTAGTAACTCAGTTATCTCATTATAAGAGTAATTAGTTACTCAGTAAAGTAACTGACATTATTTTTCATTTTGGTAATTGACATGCTGACGGGTGACTACCGTCAAATTTGTTTATATTAACGTATTTAAGAATAAAAACAGTCATTTAATATGTTTGCCATTCATTTTGGCAAATCAATAGATTGCAGTGTGCAATATAATATGATTGGAAATAAAAATGCATAACAAATACATATTTTGCAAAATAATATTAAATATTGAAAGTAAAAAACCAATACCGTGCCAAATATGTAAACTTAGGTAAAAAGACCTTTAATCAGTGCAATTCTCTGCACCTGTATACCAAAATACAGCCTGGAAGAACATTGGATAAAACTGTCAGAAAGTTTTGAGCAAATAAATCACATGCATTCAAGTAAAACATTTAAAAATGTTCCTGAATGACAATCTGACAATAAAAATCCATTAGTTTACAAATATTGGGGTCTTAAGTTCATTTTAATAATGCAAGTGAGTAATCACCTGTGATTAATCATGATTAATCCAAATTCCTAAATGTTAAGTTAAAGTTAAAGTCCCAATAATTGTCACACACACACAGACTAAGTGTGGTGAAATGTGTCCTCTGCATTTGACCCATCCCCTTATTCACCCCCTGGGATGTGAGGGCAGCGGTGTGCTGCAGCGTTGGCCGCGCCCGAGAATCATTTTTGGTGATTTTACCCCCAATTCCAACCCTTGATGCGGAGTGCCAAGTAGGGAGGTTATGGGTTCCATTTTTACAGTCTTGGTATGACTCGGCTGGGGTTTTAACTCACAACCTACCGGGGGAACTGCACTTTTTTGGAATTTTGCCTATCGTTGACAATCATGAGAGACAAGAATACAAAAGTGAGTTTTTTTTTCCGCTGTTCAACATGTAAAATGTGTCTCGTTGTAGGTGGCTAGCAATGCAGCTAATGGGAGCAATAAATTCTACCTCTAAATCAATTTAAAAATGCATCAAAAACCATCAACAATACTTCATTTAGGTCTCGTAATCTGTATGATAACCAAGCTGTAGCGATATTGTTATTGTAAGAGCAAACACTGAGGAACTCTTTTTCTAGCATAGTAACACATTGCCATGCTACAGTATTAGCTGTAAAAGCTAACTACAGCAAGAGATAAGCTCACTTCTATGTCAACACAAATCGCGTTTGAGTTTGTAATGCACAACACTTTGATAGGACAATAAGCTGTAGTGACTAAAAACATGAACAATCATATGAAGGTATCTGTAAAGTATTAGGCTACACATCCTCTTTTGTCTGTACAGAGCGGAGGGCGTGTGAAGTTTAGATGTAAAATCATGCATGACGCATGACAAATGGATTGGATAAGCAATCCATTTATGTCAAAATAGCTTGTCTCCAAGTTCCACATTTATAGCGTCGTCGCTTTCACCTGACTCTCCCGACTTCCGTCTCCTTTAACGTCTTACCCTCTTCTTTATGCTCGCATTTTTAAGTAGTAGTTCATCCTCAGTATATTTAGCTTCAAAATTATACGGTTGTTAAGCCTCATTTGTCCAAAAATTCCGGAATTAAGAACAAACAGATGTTTGTAGGAGTCAGGCATGCGCTGCTATGGAAACAGAAATCAAAGCTTGGAAGAAATCAGTCTCGGAAATGATTAAAATTATCAAAATCCGATAAATATTTAGCATATTACATATTGTTTTGAACGTGTCTGTTACTAAATTATATATAGACTTGCATTGTATATCTACAGTTGTGATCAAAATTATTCAACCCTCACACAATGTTGGTGTTTTAGCAAGTTGGACATTTATTCCGTATTTTGTTTATAGTCACATCAAATAAAGATGTGTCAAATAGACAAATGCAACTTAAATTGTAACACTGTATTTTACAAAATACCAAAAAAGGAAATTTTTCTTAATATCCCATTGACAAAATTATTCAACCCCTTGAAGATCATAACTCTTAAGAACAGAATTTGAATAAGGTCTTTTTAATCAGGTGTTGAAAACACCTGTAGATGTGATTAGAACCATTACGAGCAACAATTAAACTGTTTGAAAAAGACTGACACTCAGCTTCTTGTAAATGGTCAATGGTGTATTTGCAACACGGTGAAGTCCAGGGAGTGGTCAAAGAAGTCAACAGAGGAGGTAATTTCTCTTCATAAGAAAGGATATGGATATAAGAAAATAGTAAAGACATTACACATTCCAAGAGACACAGTTGGGAGCATAATTCGCAAGTTTAAAGCTAAAGGCACAGTGGAAACACTACCTGGGCGTGGTAGAAAGAGGATGCTGTGTGCAGTACAGTGGTGAAAAACCCCCGGGTAACAGCTGAGGAACTACAACAGGACATTGCAGAGGGGGGAACGCAGGTTTCGTCCCAGACAATAAGGCGCGCACTACAAGATGAAGGCCTCCATGCCAGAACTCCCAGGCGCATCCCACTTCTGACTACCAGGCACAAGGAAAAATAGACTCCAGTATGCCAAAAATCATCGAGACAAACCCCAAAGGTTTTGGGAAACTTTTCTATGGAGTGATGAGACAAAACTGGAACTCTTTGGGCCTATGAATCAACGTTATGTTTGGAGGAGAAAAAATGAAGCTTACAAAGAGAAGAACACCTTCCTACTGTTAAGCATGGTGGGGGGTCAATCATGCTCTGGGACTGTTTCTCTGCCTCAGGTACCGGGAATCTCCAGCGCGTTCAAGGCATTATGAGCTCTATTTCCTACCAGGATATCCATCCATCCATCCATTTCCTACCGCTTATTCCCTTTTGGGGTCGTGGGGGGCGCTGGTGCCTATCTCAGCTACAATCGGGCGGAAGGCGGTGTACACCCTGGACAAGTCGCCACCTCATCGATATAAGCTGCAAATGTCATGAAGTCAGTGACGAAGCTGAGGCTTGGGAGACGTTGGACCTTCTAACAGGACAACGATCCCAAGCATTCCTCCAAATCAACATCAGAGTGGTTGCAGAAGAAGGGCCGGAAGACTCTGGAGTGACCTTCACAGTCGCCAGACCTAAATCCTATAGAAAACCTGTGGTGGGACTTGAAGAAGGCAGTTGCAGCACGCAAGCCCAAGAATATAAATGAACTGGAAGCCTTTGCCCTAGAGGAATGGGCTAAAATACCTGTATATTGTTGCAAGAAGCTTGTGTCCGGTTATGTATCACGTTTGAAGGATGTAATTACTGCCAAAGGGTGTTCTACTAAGTACTAAAGATGCATGTACCTAGGGGGTTGAATAATTTTGTCAATGAGATATTAAGAAAAATGTCCTTTTTTGGTATTTTGTAAAATACAATGTTACAGTTTAAGTTGCATTCATCTATTTGACACATCTTTATTTGATATGACTATAAACAAAATACGGAATAAATGTCCAACTTGCTAAAACACCAAAACTGTGTGGGGGTTGAATAATTTTGATCACAACTGTAAAACATTGCTGGAGGGTTTTGAAGGCTACAACGGTGACTCCCTTTAGCCACAGCTATTGAACGTTTTTATCATCTTTAAAATCCTTAAAAAAAAGACATGTGTTCTTGTTTCTCATAACATTTGTGAACAATGGGCAAAATTTCCCCCAAAATTGCAGTTCCCCTTTCATGAAGGAGAGGAGGATTTACGCGCGTCTTTTCATTCCGCAATGGCACAATTTTCCGCAGCTGCTAAAACCAATGAAAAGCGTAAAATTTCTTAGTCAGTAAACATGCATACACATGGCGGTTATCTACGCAACAAAACTTACCGACGTAGTTTTAATTTATCGTTTGGTTAATTTACTAATCGAATATCAAGTGAAGCTTTGTTCAGCATCCAGAGCTGAGGAGAAGGCCTGGGGGAAGAAGAGAAACGAGAGATTCAGCTTCCTGACAGCTGATAAAACTATTCGTTGGTCTGGTGAAGCTGGCTCAGCGGTCCCGGTACCGTGTTATAAATGGTTGGGATCACTCACTATGCTGGATGTTTTGCAGGTGTGCCGGGTGTTGCAGATGTCCAGCAGGGACGGCAGTGGGGTGCCAATGATTGTTCCTGCTGTGTTCACTATGCTTTGCACGGTCTTGTGGTTGTGGGCGGTACACATAGTGATGCAGCTGGTCAAAATACTCTTGATGGTGCTCTTGTAGAAAGAGCACATTACGGGTGGTTGGGCTCTCGTCTTATTTAGCTTAAGGATGTAGTAGAGTCGTGGCTGTCTCTTCTTGGCCCGTGATGCAGTATATTTTGACCAGGAGAGGTGCTCACGAATGTGCACACCCAGAAATGTAGTGCTGCTCTCTCTCACCACATCAAAGCCGTTGATAGTGAGCGATTGTTTTGCTTGTGGCCTTTTCGAAAGTCCACAACACTGTATTTTGGAGCTGTGAATCTTTGGGTGTCCCACGATTCGATTCAATATCAATTCTTGGGTCACAATTCGATTCAAAATCGATTTTTTTTTTGTTTTCAATTCAACACTATTCTCGATTCAAAAACGTTTGTTTCACGATTCAAAAGGATTCTCTATTCATTCAATACATAGGATTTCAGCAGGATCTACTCTAGTCTGCTGACATGCAAGCAGAGTAGTAGATTTTTGTAAAAAGCTTTTATAATTGTAAAGGACAATGTTTTATCAGCTGATTGCAATAATGTAAATTAGTTTTAACTATTAAACGAACCAAAAATATGACTTATTTTATCTTTTTGAAAATATTGGACACCGTGTGTTGTCAAGCTTATGAGATGCGATACAAGTGTAAGCCACTGTGACACTATTGTTCTTTTTTTTTAATTTTTATAAATGTCTAATGATAATGTCAATGAGGGATTTTAATCACTGCTATGTTGAAATTATAACTAATATTGATACTGTTGTTGATAATAATCTTTTTTTTTTTACACTACTTTTGGTTTGTTCTGTGCCGTGTTTGTGTCTCCTCTCAATTGCTCTGTTAATTGCAGTTCTGAGTGTTGCTGGGTCAGGTTTGGTTTTGGAATTGGATTGCATTGTTATGGTATTGCTGTGTATTGTTTTGTTGGATTGATTAAAAAAAAAAATAATAAATAGATTTTTTTTAAATGAGAATTGATTCTGAATCGCACAGCATGAGAATCGCGATTCGAATTCGAATCGATTTTTTTCCCCCACACCCGTACTGTTTTTGGTCTTGCTCACCTATATTAGGAGATTGTTGTCTCTGCACCACATAGTCAGATGCCTGACCTCTATCCTGTAGTTTGCATCAACATTGTTAGAGATGAGACCCACTACAGTTGTATCGTCCGCAAACTTAATAATCTTGATTGTTGCTGAAGGTTATTGTGCAGTCAAGGGGTGAAAGCAGGGGACTGAGCACACATCCTTGAGGGCCCTGTGCTTGATGTGATGGTGTTTGTGACGTTGATGCCGACCTGTACTGCTTGTGGCCTCTTTTACTGCGAAAGTATCGCAGCCAATTACAGAGTGATGTGTTGAAGTCCGATCGCCCCAGTTTCATGATTAATTGTTTTGGTGCGATGGTTTTGAATGCTGAGCTGAAGTCTTTGAACAGCATTCTATCATAAGAGTTCTTGGTGTCATTGGTGGAGAGGAGAACAGATTGCATCCTTAGTGGAGCGTTTTGCTTGGATTGCAAATTAAAAGGGGTTTACCTTTGTGAGAAGAAAGGTCTTAATATGGGACATAACTAGCCTTTCAAAACATTTCATGAAGATGGGTGTTAATGTGACAGGGCGGGGCGATAGAGATTGAAGCAGGATGGAGAGGACTTTTTTGGCACATGTATGATGGTGGTAACCTTGAAGCACGTGGGAACAACAGCCTGTTGGAGAGAGATGTTGAAGATGTCAGTGAAGAAATTGTTGTGCTCTTCTGAACAGTCCTTTAGCATAAGACCAAGAATGTCGTTTGGGCCTACAGCCTTGCGGGTGTCCATGGTAGAGAGTGTTTTTTTCATGCTGGCTGCAGACATGCACAGACTTGTGTAAAATTGCAAATCATAGCCTACTAAATTGTTTGTATTCTGTCATGTCTTTCCTAAAGTTTTTTTGTTGTTTTTTTTCTTCACAGTGTCCCACTACCGGCTTTTCCCTAAATCTCTGGGCCAGGTTATCTCCAAATTCTCAGTGCGTGAGCTCCACATCTCCTTCACACAAGGCTACTGGAGGACCATGCAGTGGGGGCAGCCTTATGTGCCATCTCCCCCTGGAGCCGAGCTCTGGGTCTGGTTCCAGGACTCTGTGACAGAGTAAGTGCCATTATGTCCACTTGCTGTTTTCACTTTGGCTTTTTTGTTGCCAAACAAAAATGTCTACTTTTGTTTTCTTGATTGTTTTAGTGTGGATGGCACGTGGACTGAACTGACAAATGTTTTGTCAGGGATCTTTTGCGCTTCGTTGAACTTCATTGACTCCACCAACAGTGTTCAGCCCAGCGCCTCCTTTAAACCGCTTGGGATAGGCAACGGTAAAGTACAAAACACACACCAGTCAAGTTTACCTTTGTTAAATGTACCATGGCAAACCAGATATTGGAAACATCTTTTTAGTTGGCTACTAATTTAACGTTCTTTTGTTTCTGTTAAAGTGACCGACCACCATTTTCTTCGCTACGCCACCCTTCCACGGGAGATTGTTTGCACCGAAAATTTGACACCCTGGAAGAAACTTCTGCCATGTGGCTCAAAGGTGTTTCTTCAATAACATATTCTACTCCTTATCCATCATCCTGTGCTGTAACACTCATCTGTTTCCCGATGTTGACACTTTGCTACTATAGGCCGGGCTTGCTGTCCTGTTGACGTCTCAGAAACTCTTCCACAGCAGTTTTCATTCTGAGGCAGTGCACATCCGGCCGGTGTGTCAGGACACGCAGTGCACAGCTACGTCGTGGGAGCTGAGACAGACCCTGAATGTTGTATTTGACCTCCACACCTCTGGACAGGGCAAACAAGGCAAGCGTCCCAGCCAGGGTTGCACATCATAGATGACACATGATACAAATGTGACCGACGATAGAGCTTTTAATACTATCATAATGCATGTTGATGAAAAGTTCTAGCTGTGTACAAATTTGACAGTGACAAGCAAAGGCCTCCTCATTGCAATGTAGCGTACTCGGTAGCGAGCTACTCAAGCGGCTAATGTTTCTCCACAGTGCGAAGTTGCTTCTAAATCACTAATCCTCGCTCCTATGGCAGGAAATAAAAACGTTTTTTACAAGTAGCATTATCAATAGAGGATAAGGAATAGCTAATCATGCACACCACAGGAAGATTTAAAAAATGCATAGCTCACCGCTAAGCTAAAGCTCTTAAATGTAAACAGGTGTGCGTGGCTCGAAACATATGTCAACAGAAATTATATTAGGTATGGTGTCAGTATATGGTCGATGCAGCAATTATTAGATCAATGTTATGGACTGTGGACTGGACTCTCACATTATTAACCGTATCCACTCCGCATCCATTGCACCGGTCACCCAGGGGGTAGGGGGGGGAATCCCCCACATCTGCAGTCCGGTCAGATTACAGTTGTTAAAAATAAACGATCCTGAACATTTTAAGTATGAACATTGTTATGACCAATACTGCCCCTGTAACTACTTGGTATTGGATCAATACCCAAATTTGTGGTATCGCCCAAAACTAATGTAAAGTACTCAAAAAACAGAAGAATAAGCGTTTATTAAATGTTTACAGAAGTGTAGCTAGAATCATGTTACAACAGAAAATAACCATCGTATGACAGTAAATTAGAAACTGCATTATAGTTTTGAGAAAAAAATACAACTGAAAATTACATAATATTTTACCGCAAATGTCAGCAGTTAAATTAGGGTCCCTTGAGGCCCACTTTGAAATGTTTCTATTTTCATTTATATGCCCAGTAATTTATTGTGATAAATAATGTTATTGCAAAAGGCTGCAATATCTATGGACCTATTTTTGCGTATTTGGGATTTGAGTAAATCCCGGAAATTTAAAATCAAACCTTGGAGGCAATGTGCAGATATTTATAAAATAATCTTGCCTTCTTTCATACTTCCTCTAAAGAGGCGTTTGAAATTTGCCCAATGTGGGATGTTTTTCCGAGTTGTGACGTCGACAGATATCTGCATATGCAATAGAAACCCGAAGTGCTTTGCTTCAGTCTGCCATTGTAGTTCGACGCAGTAGTCAAGAATGTTAAATATGGTGAATAAACACGACGTCTATTCTGGTTCACAACTTTTAATCAACTGCTGCACAGAGGAAAAACCGGAAACACTTTTTCCTTCCCGCCAAACAACACTGCGCAGGCGTTAACTCCGTATCCCGCCCATAAACACTGCGCATGCGTTAACCCAGTATATGGAGAAACATGTTAACAATCTCCCTATCTTTTATATAAAAAAAATAAATAGCACATGTTTCTTAAGAACAAATACATGTCTTTTTAAACAACAGAAACAATACAATCAACACATGTTTCTTAAGAACAAATACATGTCTTTTTAAACAGAAACAATACAATCAACTTAGGTAAGAACCCATTTTCCTTCACTCAATGCTTTCAAAAGCATCAAGGGTGATGCCCCCTTTTTCGTAAGACAGTCAGCCAGTTGAGCTTTTGTTGCTGACCAAAGTACCTTTTGTATTTTTTTGTTGTGAATAAGTTCTTTGATGCCACTTATATCTAACCGAAGCCTTTTCTCTGTTACCTGTTTTGTTGATCGAAGAGCATCATAGAGAGAATGATTATCAGTCACACAAACTAACGCTGGAGCATTTAGACCAGCGGTGCCAGTAGTGAGCTCAGAATAGAGGGTGGCAAGAAACACTGCATTGTCTATTCCATCCGACATGGCCAGAGTTTCTCCGGCAAGGGTGCTTCGCACCACACGTCGAATTCTCTTGGACTGCCAGAAAAGGGGGGAGAATTTACCTCCTTCTCCCATTAGGGTGATCAACATGCCCCCTTGTGTACCTCCATCAGGAAGATTTCCTAATGAAGCATCGCTGAATACAGTTAGGTTTAAGGCAGTATCATTTCCCAAATGTTGAAATTTTAAAGTCACTTTTTCAGCTTTAAGTTTACGAACTAACTTATTAGCATTGTGAATGGATTGCACAGTCGCATTCTTTAGACTAGATGCCAGACAACAAGAATCAAACATTACGTCAGGTCTTGTCTGTTTTGCAACCCACAGTATCTGTCCTATTTTTGATCTGAGTTGTTCTTTTTCTGTTTCATTAAGAGGAGCATCTCTTTCTAGAGCACGGACTGGCTGTAAGTGAATGGGGTGCAGACTTTCAATGTAGCTGTGCTGATGCAACTGTACAGAATCATTAACAGTTTCAATATCCATTCCCAAATAGCAGAAATTGTCATGTTCCTCACGTCCCACTTGGAACTCAGACTTCAGTTTAGGGATCACATTTTCTGAAAAGTTTGATGAGCCTGCCCACATAAAATCATCTACATGACATGCGAGTACACCTGTCACTGTGTTTTCATCATCCAGCCAATAAAATACTGCTGGGTCTACCTGTGACACTTTACCTCCTGTGCTCAGCATGATTTCCTTCACCTTGTTGTACCAGTAGAGAGATGCATCAGCAAGCCCATACACACACTTCTTTAGTTTCCAAATAACCCCCTTACAGTTAGCTTCTGGAGGAGGGTTGACATAAATGTCTCTCGACAACTCCATACCCTGTAAAAAGGCAGACTTAATGTCCATGGAATGGACTTCCCAATGATTTTGACAAATGACACTTAGCAATAGCCTTAGAGATTCAGAAGCACAGGTTGGTGAATCTTTTTGTAGATTTTTTAAATGAAGTTCTTCAAACCCCCTTGCTACAAGTCTGGCTTTGGGTACAATACCAGTGTCACTTTCTTTGAGACTACAGACCCACCTAGTGGAGATACACTTTTGTCCTGTATTTTCAGTCACTTCAAAAACATTATTGCTTTTCCAGCTTTCTATCTCTGCCTGTTTGGCTGCATCAAATGATATGTCTTTTGTTATGAGTACATCAGCCTCCCCGACAGCTGACTCAGTGTTAAGATGCTGTACACACGACATGTCAACAGCCTCTTTTAGTCCAGTACTGCCATCCGGCTCAATATGCTGCACATTATACCAGTTTTTATAGGTTCCTGTTGCTTTACCTGCTCTACTGAGTACTTTAGCCCTACATGTTACACTTGTATCTCTTTTCACGTAAGTTACAATCTGTCCTGTTTTAAACTTCACATTAGAAGCAGGGAGAAGATTATCACAGGCACTGTGATTAATTTGAGGTGCATCACTTTGAATTACACCTTCACTTGTGTTTCCCTCTCCATCACTGTCATGTTCACTTTCACTGTCTGTGTTTTTTTCATTATCTGAGCTACATGATGGTATGTGTAAAGCATCTGTGTCACTATCAACGGTTATGTTCTCTTCATGTTTTTCACATCCTGTTTCAGTGTGAACTTTACTTTGTGTCATTTCCTTGTCTTTAATCTGTGTGTGCACCTTATTAAGTCGTGAATGATGAACTCTAACTAGAATACCTCCATGTCTTACAAACACAACAGCTCCATCTTGACCAATCACCACTCCTGGTCCCTTCCACTCTGCACTATCTCCTCGTTTATAGTAAACCTTTTCTCCTGTGTCATATTTTTCATCTGTGTGTCTAAGCTGTTTTCTTAATGCCCTTCTTATCCTCTCTGAACATTCAACTTCAGTAAAAGCCTTCCTTGAGGCATGCAGAGCTGATATGTGTTCTCCTACTCTTGTGCTCACTGTAGTGCCCTCTAGTGCAGGTAGCTCATTTACCAATACATTGGGAAGATTAGGATTTTGACCAAATACCAGTTGATGTGGACTATAACCATGTACACTGTGCATGCAGTTCTTAGCCATTAAGGCCCAGTCCAAGGCAGTACTCCAGTCACAATCTTTTTCGTGTTTAACTTTCTGGATGATGTTCGTGAGTGTCTGATTATGACGTTCCAAAAGTCCGTTGCTCCATGGGCTGTATCCTGCGGTTGTCTTGATCTCGATATTGAAGTTTTCTGCCATGTCCCTGAACTCTACATTGTTAAATTCTCCTCCGTTGTCACTGAAGAGCTTCTTGGGAGGACCATGGACACTTATCCATGTGTGGATGAAAGAGTTGACAATTACAGAAGATTTCTTGGTTTTCACAATATTTCCAGCGCTGAAACGTGTGAAATGGTCCATTATATGTAAATACCAAATGCCTGACTCAAGCTCGTGCAGGTCCACCGCCACAGTTTCATTGTATTCCGAAGCAAGAGGCAAACCAACAGCTGGCTTTGGCTTTGTCTTGCTATATCTTTGGCATGTGTGACATGCATCCACTATTTGTTGCAAAATATTGAGACAGTCCTGGTCTTTGTTCCCTGAACTTTGAAATAGCCTATGCAGGCGATCTGCTGATGCATGGCCAAATTGTCTGTGAAGTTTGAGGAGGACCTTGTTCTTCTCGATTGTGGACATGTTTTCTGTTACAATCAGGACTTCATCTTCAGCACATAAATCTTGAATCTGATATTCCATGTCATCTTTGTCTCTTATGTCTACACAGTAATGTCCTGAGCTGGTAAACTGAAGAGGTATCTGCTGCTTAAACATCACTACCCTGTCGTTTTCTATGTCTAACGTAGTTCCTGCCTTTTTTAATGATGTTTTACTCAGCAGGAGTGGAATATTGACTTTGACAACCTCTGTCTCAATGTTACATTTTGTCCATCCTATTTTAGCAGGTAGATGCACTTTTCTGGTGGAATGAATAACATTTCCATCTCCAAAACGAAACATTCTGTTGCTAGACCTTTCTGTACTTCTTAGCTTATTTACCTGCTTTTCATTGAGATTATGTACAAAACTTTCAAGCCACTTTTCTCCACACACTGTGCGAGTGCAGGCGGTGTCTATGATCGCTGAGCTTGCTGCTTCAGTCATAAAAATCTCAGCTTTAGACTGGGGATCATTCGTTAACAGCGTGATATTAACTTCGTCCAAATTGTCATTTTCAGTCAATCTTACTTGTTCGTGCTTTTTGTGCGGGCAGTCCTTTGCCCAGTGGCATGTGCTTTGACAGACGGCACATCGTGATCGTTTACCGTACTTATCCAGTGGGTTTGTACCCGGTAACGGCGTCACCGATCTTCGTTGACCACGTGGAAACGGTGTGTTTGGTCTTCCTCTCCATTGTGGCTGTTCTGTGAGGAAAGCTGCGTCCTGGTTCAGTTGAATCTCGCTTGACTTGCCCGTTGTTTTACCTCCGAATATCCGTTTGAGAGCGGACTTCATTGACGAGAAGCTTAGCTCCGTGTTAGCCGTCAGTGCTAGCTGCCTGTCTTTCCCATCGAGGCAGGCTGTGTCAAGAAGTTTGAAGGCTAACACCGCATCAGGGAGTGTCATATTGTACATTTTCATCCGGTTGTAGCGCTGTTCAAAGTCAATAATATAGTCCACCATTGAAACGGAAATATTTTTGGTGATGCGGTCGAAGTACGTGTACGCTTCATATGCACGATCCTTTTCCTCTTTCAGGAAAACGTCATCCAGTTTTGCAAATAATGTCGTCATACCGTTGTCATTGTCCAACTCCTCCGCAGATATCTCCATTGCGATTTCTCTGGCTCTCCCTTCAAGTCCCAAAGCCACAGCCAGTGCTTGCTTTTTCTTATTGAGTTCTGTAACGCGCATCCAAATGTTAACTTCATTTTTCCAGCACTCGTATGGCTTGGACTCGTCAAACCTCGGAGGTATTTTATAGTTTGCAGCCATCCTCAACCATCCTCTGCTACCAATGTTAAATATGGTGAATAAACACGACGTCTATTCTGGTTCACAACTTTTAATCAACTGCTGCACAGAGGAAAAACCGGAAACACTTTTTCCTTCCCGCCAAACAACACTGCGCAGGCGTTAACTCCGTATCCCGCCCATAAACACTGCGCATGCGTTAACCCAGTATATGGAGAAACATGTTAACAAAGAAGTTCCTTTTTTTTTCCATCCTCTTGTTGTGGGGTAGACTGGCTTGTACATTTACATGCATCTTCTGCTGTTTCCATTTCTAATACAAAGTAGTGTATAGTTTAAACTTATACCTGTCAGTGGACTCTATGGAAACTTTAAAAACTACAACATGGCTGACTGGGCTTCACGGTGGCAGAGGGGTTAGTGCGTCTGCCTCACAATACGAAGGTCCTGCAGTCCTGGGTTCAAATCCAGGCTCGGGATCTTTCTGTGTGGAGTTTGCATGTTCTCCCCGTGAATGCGTGGGTTCCCTCCGGGTACTCCGGCTTCCTCCCACTTCCAAAGACATGCACCTGGGGATAGGTTGATTGGCAACACTAAATTGGCCCTAGTGTGTGAATGTGAGTGTGTATGTTGTCTGTCTATCTGTGTTGGCCCTGCGATGAGGTGGCGACTTGTCCAGGGTGTACCCCGCCTTCCGCCCGATTGTAGCTGAGATAGGCGCCAGCGCCCCCCGCGACCCTGAAAGGGAATAAGCGGTAGAAAATGGATGGATGGAACATGGCTGACTGGGAAAAGACACTGTCGAAGTGGAGGCACTTAAATAAGACCGCCCACAAAAGATGGTCTTTAGAAAATAATCTTTACAACATTTTGACCAAATAACCACCATTACATGTTATACAGACCAGAGGTCCCCAACCTTTTTTGCACCACGGACTAGTTTAATGTGGGCATTATTTTCACGGACCGGCTTTCCACGTGTGGAAGATAAATACAGCAAAATTAAATGCATGAAAATAGAACTCACTATAACGACGAATTAGTGGGAGCCCTGGGCTTGTTTCTTTGCAATGATATCATTAATGGTATATTCTACCATCAACCTGCTGGAGACTACAGATGGCTACAATTTATCGCATTTATATTTTATATGTTCATTAATGTGCATTGTATCATATCAAAAAGTCATAACAAATATAAAGAATGGTGAATTCCTATGAGGAGTCTTATTGTTTATCTATAAACAAGCTTATTGGTGTGTTTAGTGAGACAGGCGAAAGTTAAGTCGGAGAAAATGCAGTCGTTTATAAATTATTTAATGTTTCTGTGCAGCCCAGTAGCAAATTCGTCACAGACCGGTGGTTGGCGACCTCTGATTTAGACCACAAAGCAGTGTTTTAATGTAGAAAAAAATCATAATATGACCCCCTTAAAGGTTTTTCTATGAGCAGCAGAAGGAAGCTAACATGCTCTCTCCCACAGAATGGTCTCTCTTTAAGATGTTCGCCCGCACCCTCACAGAAGCTTGTCCTCTGGCTTCTTCCAGTAAAATTTACGTTGACGTGTCCGACACCGCTGAGGTTTGATTGGCACACTACATTTCCAAATCCCATTCTCGCATTTTTTTGAGTAATTTCTCATTTTGCAGGGAGAGCAGTTTGAGCTGACTCCAGCTACTCCTCTGCTCAGCCAGGAGGTGGTGTTGGGGGATAGACGCACCTTCTCTGTCTATGACCTGACACAAGAAAGCACATTTGGCTCAGCACGCTCCCTCAACTTGCTTATTCGCTGGATATCTAGTGAGGGTGAGTCACAATTAGGGACCGGTTCGTATTTGGGTCAGGCCAAGAGAACCATTAAGATTCTGGACAAATAATACGGCTATTTGTATTTTTTTTTATTCAGCTGGCCATCACAAATATGATACGCTGTCACATTCACTTTAGGTGCCACTGCTACGCTTAAAAAAAGACACAGAAAGGATATGATAATCAGCTTGGAATAATCACAAATAAGGAAGCAACATCACTAAAAGTTTGTGACACAATATTTCCCCAATTCATCAACCATCTGAGCGATCCAGTAAGCCACATGGCAATAATAATCCACTCAAAAAAGTGAAAAATGTAAGTAATATAATAATCCATAAAGTTGCTGTGAAACAAAATGCTGACAGGTCTCTCAGCTCCATCTGACCCCACGACATGGCACAGTGTTTGCTTGGCATCAAATCACACCTTATTTAGATACACACCCAGTGAACAAAGTAATTGATTATCCATCCATTTCTACCGCTTTGTCCCTTTCGGGGTTGCGGGGGCTGCTGGTGCCTATCTCAGCTGCATTTCGGGCGGAAGGCGGGGAACGTCCTGGACAAGTCGCCACCTCGTCGCAGGGCCAACACAGATAGACAGACAACATTCACACTCATACTGATTTATATTATATATTTGTATATGGTGTATAATGTAAAAGGTCTGTGCTCTACACCAGTGGTTCTTAACCTGGGTTTGATCGAACCCTAGGGGTTCGGTGAGTCGGCCTCAGGGGTTCGGTGGAGGTCAAAACACACCGAACTCATCGTGTAAATACAAACCTCTCCCTATCAGCGTATTACGTATACGGCAACAGCTGACTGATTTGCAGGTGTGTAATTTGTTTTGAGTTGGTTTTGTTGTTCGAACAAGGTGATGTTCATACACGGTTCATTTTTGTGCACCAGTAAAAAAAAAACCTGTTAAAACATTAGTATGGGAAACATATTCACCATTAATTATTTGCTTATTAACATGCAAATTAGTAACATATTGGCTCTTAACTAGTCATTATTAAGTACTTATTAAGGCCTTATTCGGAATTATAACCCTAACCCTCTAACCCTAACAGAATAACTCTAAATTAGGTCTTTATTACTTAGAATGTGTTCCCATAGTGTCCAAATAACTCTAAATTAAGTCTTTCTTACTTAGAATACGTTCCCCATACTGAAGTGTTACCAAAAACATATAACTTTGTCTTGAATTTGAAAAAAAACCGTTTTTGTTTTTCACTAAAAAAAGGGTTCGGTGAATACGCATTAGAAACTGGTGGAGTTCGGTACCTCCAACAAGGTTAAAAAACACTGCTCTACACACAAAAGCCCAAAACAAATATTTCCAGCTCACTGTAATTTTAATTACGGTACACAATTATGACACCATAACTGCATAGCACCTTTTACTGCAATCATAGTTGACTTGTTTAAGGTGGGAGTATAAACTTCCCTGCTTTGAGATTTTGCATCATGTTGGTGGTGTAGAACCTCTTGAGCTAGTAAAAATGGTCATAAAGATAAAAATTTTTAACATCTTTATTTACACATAGTACTGATAACAGTACAGATGAATACCGGTATCGGTAAGGAATATCGATATTGTTATCTGTAAAATCCAAATTAAATAAGTCCTTAGTCACAATAGTAGCTGGATGCATGAAAGAGGAAATCCGAGCTCGAGGTCATCTGCATTTTACTCTTACTATCGTACGGTCATGAAAAACCTGGAAGTGTCACGAATGTTTAGAATACAATTTCCAATTCCTAGAAAAGTTTTAGAAAATATTATTTCAAAAGTTTTTGGAAAAGTCATCAAAACATATCTTAAATTTAATTACTCCAAACAAAATTGACGCGTCATATTGAAATGTAAATAGCGATAGACCGTCAGGATAATTCGATGGTATATTCAGTGTACTGTGTGCAAGCGCCTGCAAACAACATGCACACCCACCAGCTAGTTACTTCTGCCAGTAAAGTAACGGTGCTGACAATTTTCAGTAAACTGCAGCTTACAATACATGGCTTTTTAAGGATAAATACAAATTGTGGTTGTTAAAAGACACTGACCCAAAACGTGCTAAATGCTAACTGCTGTAAAACATTTGACATTATGGGTAAGGCAGCGCTTGTTAGCCACTTGAAAGTAGCCACAGTTGTTAACAGTTTAATATTCAAAGTTAAGTTTGTCTGATTGTGTGAGGACAGCCAGCAACGCTACTACAGTTTCCATAGCCACAAAGCAAACAACCTTGGACTGTGGACACTAAAATGCGTGAATTCTTACAACTCCTTCAAGTCATCCAAGGAGCAAGCTGTCTTTTCACCATCATATTCCTGGACAGCCAGTTTGCAGCAAAGTGTAGCTGCGGTGATAACAAGTTCTCCTATGTCTGTGCTTTTGGGGTTGCTCTGCACCTTAAAATTCCTCTGCTGTCATTACAGTTCTAACAAACATGTAGTGCTGTTTGACAAAATCCTAAACCACCATTTGTCAACTAATTGGATCTACATGTGAAGCAGAAGTTAAGACTAAATTTGGAGGAACTGAAATATGACAATATGTATTTTAAGTGTACTTGTCTATTGTTTTATATTTATTTTACAGAGGCACCATGTGTTTCAGATGTAAAGCTAATTTTACTTAGAGAAGGATTCCAGAACTTCCATTATAATCATACCAGCACACATGAGATGGCACATAATGTAGTAACCAAGGTTCCAGATTTAGCCCAATGAGCACCAAAAAAACAATACCATGTTCATACTAATGCTGTATTAGTCACATGATAAGTAGTTTTGTGGTCCTATTAAGATAAAATAAAAAATATTTTGGTCAACGCACTTAAAGTCTGTTTCCCCCTCCCCCCAATCTGCAGGTCAAATGCTGCGTCCCCTGCTCCATGCAGAGCGTTATGTGGCAGGTTATGGACTGCAGACGGGAGAGATCCACACGCTAATATACAACAACCACCCATACAGGTCATTCCCTGTGCTGCTGCTGGACTCGGTTCCCTGGTACCTTCGTCTTTACATC
Organism: Nerophis ophidion; assembly: GCF_033978795.1. Classification (NCBI taxonomy): domain Eukaryota; kingdom Metazoa; phylum Chordata; class Actinopteri; order Syngnathiformes; family Syngnathidae; genus Nerophis; species Nerophis ophidion. The sequence goes on along the minus strand of NC_084616.1, from coordinate 43,150,800 downwards.
CACACCCTCACCGTTACCAGCAAGGGCAAGACTAACAGTCCCAGTAAGTAAAGAGCAAAATGAGAATCTGTGCTCATTCAGTGCTCACAAGTGTGATGCATTAGAGGTTAGAACTTGTGTGAAATAAGTATATTAGTGGCAAAATATAACTTAGTTTTAGGACCACATAAATTAGACTTCCTAAGCTTAACAAATGGTTGTGTGAAAACAGCATCAAAGGATGGTTTTTAGGGAAAGGCCAGTTTCCATCAAGCATTATCTTCAAACTGTCCTCATGTCTTCAATTGGGAGTTACCAGTCAAGTCATTTAGTCGTTTCAATGACCAAGATTCAGAGATTAAAGCTTTGCTGTACATTGCACGTGACAAATACAAGTACTTCTGTTGCCCACTAGAGAGAGACCTTCAGCAATGTTTTTTTGCAGGAAAATAATTAGGGGTATCAAATGATTGTGTTAATTGCAATTAACTAACTATCATTATTATGTCATATTTGGCACACTGTTTTTTTGAATTGCATAACATTTATAGCCTTAGCACCAATGTGTCTCTGTATGCCTGCGAGTAGTCTCGCCCTCTTCTTGTGCTTGACTGAGAGCAACAAAGATAACCTGTAGCCACGGCGAAAAGGAGGTGTCACTCTGTCACAAGACTGATGTTAGTGGCTTTAAATAGTGGGGATATGATAAATTAGTGTAAAGTATTTTAAATAATATTAAAGACGTATCATGAGTATTTTTATGGTTTGTATACCCTTGAATGGTGTCCTGTTGTTAGCGTAGAGTAGATGCTTTTTTTCATCTATTGATTACATTAACTACGAAGAAATTACGTCACTTCCGGGTGTGTTTTGAACCACATTAAGGAACACATCAAGGAATCAATGTAGTGATATATTAAACGTACAATGATGTGTCCATTATATTTAAAAATATAGCTCACGTGCATGGAGGAAATTGTTTTAAGCGCCAGTGTGTTTAATAGGGCACATGCTTGTGTGTCTGTCGCTTAATAAGGTTTGAAAAATGAGATGTTGCATAGTAATAATGTACGTGTAGGAGACATTCAGGAAAGCCAACATTTTCTCTGATCTTGTTTTATAAAGCTTAACATTTAATTTTGACATATATAAATATTTGCTAAATCTGTTCTTTTAAACCATTGTTAGCAACATATGCTAGCACAGTGATTGATAGGTATGTTTGACGTTATATTATCCAAAGCAAAGGAAAGGCAACGGGTTCAACATTAAATACAATAAGTTTTATGTTTTTCAATGTATTAATTTCAACACTTTATATAGACTTGATGTATTATTTTAGTACAACGGCCGTGTTAAAGTATGTTAAAAACAACAAATGACTTTAAAAAGCTAAAAAAGTTTCTTAAATGTCAATCTTTACAGAACGTAATACATTTAAATGAAAATACCTCCAGTTGAGGACCTTTCTCAGCATGTTTTAAGTGAGATTAAAAAAGAGATGAATTCATTACAGATCCTAACTAGTTATTCATTTTGTTTAGTTGCTTGACAGCACAAATAATATCATGGAGTTAATAATGTAAATATATTTTGGCAGTGTTATTCTTGCGGTAAACTTGGTATCTCCCTCTCTTGCATCTATCCTGCCCATCCTCAAATTACTTAACGGCCAGTGTGAATGTGTAGCACTGCACCTACACTTTTTTGACTTGTCTCTATTGAATATTTTTCTTCATACGTTATATTGTATATTATTTTGTTGAAAAGGCTAATTATTGTGGCATCATTACTGCAATGATGCTTTACTTGACTCCTCTTCTTCCAGGTTATACCCACTACGAGCCATCCAAGGACCGAGTGAGACCTCATCTGCTGGAGATGCTGGTCCAGCTTCCTCCCAACTCTGTCACTGAAGTCACTGTGCAGTTTGAGAGAGCTCTGCTCAAGTGGACTGAGTACACCCCTGATGCCAATCATGGCTTCTATGTCGGGTTCGTCACGTTTTGTTTTCGCGTTGGGACTTCATTCTAACGACGATTGTTCTTAAATCTGAAAACAATTATTTCTTATAGGTCATCAGTCATCAGTTCTCTTGTTCCAGGCATTGTTGCCACAGATCAGAATGCCACTCAACAGCGCTCCCTTTTCAGTAGTTTGTAAGTAACTCGTAGTTTTGAAAACCCTTTGGGGCTTTTTTCAGTATATCATATATGTTGCTGTCTCTCTTCAGTTTCCCCAGCAAAGAAGAGTTGGGCTACTTTGTACGCATCTACACAGAACCTCTGCTGGTCAACTTGCCTACTCCTGACTTCAGCATGCCTTACAACGTCATCTGCCTGACCTGCACAGTAGTGGCAGTGGGCTATGGATCCATCTACAACCTTCTCACACGTACCTTTCAGATAGAAGAGCCCAGGCCAGGACTGGCTAAACGGATTGCCAATGTCATTCGTAAGATGAGGGGAGTGCCGCCGCTTTGAGGTGTGAGACGTCTCTACTGTTCCTTCAGTCACATCCACTGGTGAATATGCCACATTCAGGGAAGAACTGTGTCCAAGTTTATATATATATATGTTTGGATCATGCAGGATTGATAAATCAATGGCATGCAAATGCAGATTTAAATTTGGATGGAAGACGCTCTGCAAGTGTTGAATCATGAAGTCTGTGAGCAAATTGTCTTTGAGTCTTATAGACCAGAGAAAGGACACGTGAGTGTTTACAAACATGGCACTAGTTTTTTTGTCTCATCAGCGTATATTTATTGGTAGTTATGAACATACTCCAGATGATCAAATGTTCTGTTTGCACTTTTTGTGAATGCATTTGTACTAAGGCCTTAATTATTAATGACAGCAGGAATCTCGCGTTTGTCAAAGTCTCCCATTTGTTTTCACTGGGAATGAAGGCGACGGAATGAATTCATGGTACGGGAAGACCAAAAGAGGGTGCTAGACTCCCTGAAGCCTGTCAGGCTAAAGAAATGTTATAGTGGTATTTATACACAATTTAGACTTGCATTTCATGAGGTACACCTGCAGAATTGTAATTATTGCATTAAGAATTTAATACCTCCATGGAAGTGTCAATCAAAGAGCAGCATTACGTTTTTTGTAAAGGCAGCAATGCTGACACAATACTAGGTTTGGATCATGCAGGTGTAACTAATGAAGTGGTTGGTGAACTGTTAAGGTCAGCAAACATGATTTTATTTGCACATTTTTTTCCACCCCTTTTTAACTTGTAATCGCGTGTAATGTTTATACTACTTTATCTTATTACTGAATTGGATCCAAGCATGCAGTGCATCTGTATGGGTGTTTGTTAATGTTTGACTGGTTCTATTTTTCCTCACCCGTATGTTGAGTGCAGTGTCAAGATTGATTCCATATCTGAAGTAAACAAAGGGAGGTGTGTTAGAACTGTAACCACACAAATTAGTTGCCTCTTTATCCTGTACTAAAACATTACTGTATGACTAGCATTTCTGCCCACTTTATATGCAAATTGGTTTTATAATAAACAAAATACCTTGTTCTAATAACTGAGGGGAAGAACATCCAAAGTTCATCTGTGTTCTAACTAAAGCCCTTCCCTCTCAGTGCCCTCATGCATGCTCCACTGTACACACTAACTCAATGGAGCAGACAAACACTGAGGTCTCTGTATGCAAAGCCAAGCTTCTCAAACCTGCACACTGGGTCACCGCAGGGAACAAACAAAATAAAAACGGCATTCCACGTGAGTGATGTACGATGGGGTGAGCTCAGCTGCAAACTGTTTAAAGCCAGAGAATAAACAGACAGGAAAGATGTCTAAACATTTTTTTTTTGCATTCTCAAAGACAGATGTGTAAACATGCTGATATATATATTTTTTTCATTCTCAGACAGATGTGTAAACATGCTGATATATATATATATATATTTCTGCATTCTCAAAGACAAATGTGTAATGCATTTTACATATTAGACCGCTGCCTAACATACATTTCTATTTTGTGAATCATTTATTAATTTTTCAAACACAGTAGTTCATTCTCTAATAAACTTTTACATAGGGTATTGTGTGACCTAAATAAGATTACAGTGAGTACTTGTAAACATTAAAAGCACCTATAATGGCCTTTTGAATATGTCCACTCAGCAGGGCTCACTGCAGGCATGTCCACAGGTCGTCCTGCAGCACTTCTGCTCTCCTGGACACTGGCCGTCGTGGTAGCAATACTCTGCACACATGGGTGTTCCTTGGGGCAAAGCACAACGGCCTGGCTTCACTGAGACACAAACAATAACATTCAGGGGGACTGCAAAAGTATCAAGTGCATGAGTTTAGTCCAGGGGTCGACAACCCAAAACGTTGAAAGAGACATATTGGACCAAAAGTACAAAAACAAATCTGTCTGAAGCCGCAAAAAGATTACACATCTTGTATAAGTGTTATATTGAAGGTAACACATGATGTAAGTGTCTATATTGGCTAAAATAGCCTACTATCAAAATGACTATGTCTCACAGGCTGAAGCAAATCTTCATTGACAGAAATGTTGAAATGTAATATTTATTCTACACATTTTTACAACATTAGAAACCATTAGTAAATCAAAGGCTACTCAGAAGGTGGAATAACTCCTGGAAATTGCTGTTTTTTAATGGCCAAAGGTATATATATATGTGTGTGTGTCCGAGTTAAAGGAAACGGCAGGCTGGCTTCTTCTAATAGATTTATTACAATCTTTGTTGAGCTAGGTAATGTTTGCTATGGTCTGGAACAACATGGCACACAAAGAACTATCTGAAATAGAAATTGAAATGCAAAACTACATTTTTTACAAAGAGGATAAAAGTAATGGATATTAAATGAGGTCAAATATACTACAAATGAGGCCTATTGATGCAATATGGACAAAGAGCTAGCCTAAATAGCATGTTACCATTGATTAGTTTGCTGTCGTGCTCTGACCAAATATGCCTGATTATCAATCAAAGATCATTTATATAGCCCTAAATCAGGAGTGTCTCAAAGGGCTGCACGAGCCACAACGACATCCTTGGCTCAGATCCCACATCAGGGCAAGAAAAATCTCAACCCAATGAGATTACAATGAGAAACCTTGGAGGGGACCGCACAGTCCCAATAAGTCAATAACGTCAACAAAGCGCACCTTTGTGCATTCACGCACAGCATAAAGCGTTTGGTGGACAAAATGAGACAAAGGAGTGGAAGATTTTACATGTAAGCAAACTGTTGCATCACAGTCCACACTATGGTGTGTTCAAGAGCCGTCGAAATAAGTAGGACAAAACGATGTTCACCAAATACTCTCATCAGTGAAGCATACCCACACAAATATTAAACGGTGGGCTTTCTAACAATTGGGAAATTTTGTGTCATGTTTGCCCTCAAACAAAAAACGTACTAAAACAAAAAAATATATATTTTTACCCTCATCTTTTTCCATTTTCAATCCTTTTTTAAAAATGCTCCAGGGAGCCACTCAGGCGGCACTAGAAATGTGGTCTTAGAGCCGCGGGTTGCTGACCCCCCCGGTTTAGTCAATGCAACACACAGAAGACTAACCTTTGTAGGGTGCAATGCACTCATGCCCACATCCGTTATGGCAGCATTTATCCTTGCTGGGACAGTCGCTGTCATCAGAACAAAACTCCGCACACATCCCAGAACCCCAGTTTCTGCGAGGACACACTCCTGGCTTGGCTGAAAATATACAGAGGTAACAAAGATGAGTGTGTTGAGAGTGGGGGAAAAAAAGTAAACAGCCATACGGAAGGCAGGGGGGACAC
>NC_084616.1:43120014-43140014 GCF_033978795.1 Nerophis ophidion | reverse complement strand
CAGTAACTGAAGAAAACGAAACATCAAACTGATCGATTCTGTCGCTCCCTCGTGGGCGTGTGTGGTGAAACAATGTAATGTGCTGTTTCATAATGATATTAAATAATGGATGTCTGCCAACTTTTTGCAACTCAACGCCAAAAAAACGGAAATGCTGATTATCGGTCCCGCTAGACACCGACTTCTATTTAATAATACAACTTTAACATTTGACAACCAAACAATTAAACAAGGCGACTCGGTAAAGAATGTGGGTATTATCTTCGACCCAACTCTCTCCTTTGAGTCACACATTAAAAGCGTTACTAAAACGTCCTTCGTTCATCTCCGTGATATCGCTAAAATTCGCTCCATTTTGTCCACTAACGACGCTGAGATCATTATTAATGCGTTTGTTACGTCTCGCCTCAAATACTGTAACGTATTATTTTCGGGTCTCCCCATGTCTAGCATTGAAAGATTACAGTTGGTACAAAATGCGGCTGCTAGACTTTTGACAAGAACAAGAAAGTTTGATCATATTACGCCTGTACTGGCTCACCTGCACTGGCTTCCCGTGCACTTACGATGTGACTTAAAGATTTTACTACTTACGTATAAAATAGTACACGGTCTAGCTCCAGCCTATCTTGCCGATTGTATTGTACCATATGTCCCGGCAAGAAATCTGCATTAGGCTCTGATTCTCAGAGCCCAAAAAAAGTCTGCGGGCTATAGAGCGTTTTCCGTTCGGGCTCCAGTACTCTGGAATGCTCTCCCGATAACAGTTTGAGATGCCACCTCAGTACAAGCATTTAAGTCTCATCTAAAAACTTATTTGTGTATTCTAGCCTTTAAATAGACTCCCTTTTTAGACCAGTTGATCTGCCGTTTCTTATCTTTTTCTCCTATGTCCCTCCCCTCCCTTGTGGAGGGGGTCCGGTCCGAGGCCATGGATGAAGTACTGGCTGTCCAAAATCGGGACTCAAGATGAACCGCTCGCCTGTGTATCGGTTGGGGGCATCTCTGCGCTGCTGATCCGCCTCCGCTTGGGATGGTTTCCTGATGGCTCCACTTTGGATGGGACTCTCGCAACTATATTGGATCCACTTTGGACTTGATTCTCACGGTTATGTTATCTCCACTATGAATTGGACTTTCACAATATCATGTTAGATTCGCTCGACATCTATTGCTTTCGGCCCCCAAGGTTTATCATAGTCATCATGGTCGACGTCCTACTGGGGTGAGTTTTTTCTTGCCCTTATGTGGGCCCTACCGAGGATGTCGTTGTGGTTTGTGCAGCCCTTTGAGGCACTTTTGATTTAGGGCTATATAAATAAACATTGATTATTCCATATCAATTTAACAACCCCACACAAACCATACTCATTATCAACTGTAAATATAGTATGTGCATGGCTCAATATTTTTTTTTTAGCGCTGTCTCTGGGTCGTCAATCATTCCATTAGAAGGAGCACCAAGGTCATGATGATGTCATCAGGTCGTCTTCGAAGGGATGTAAGTACAGGAGGGTTTTTTTTTTGGGTGAAGTATATTTACATAGCGCTTTTACTTAGTGAAACCCAATATCTAAGTTACATTTAAACCAGCGTGGGTGGCACTGGGAGCAGGTGGGTAAAGTGTCTTGCCCAAGTGACTAGGATGGCAGAAGCGGGGATCGAACCTGGAACCGTAAAGGTTCTGGCATGGTCACTCTACCAACAGCAATGCTGCACCTTTTTTTTTACATGATGTCGACGTATTTGTTTAATTTGGAGCCAGATGATGTTTAAAGAGGACACAATGCATAAACTTCAAATCGGAAGTATTTATTCCCTATTGCAGAGGTTCTCAAATGAGGGTACGCGTACCCCTGGGGGTACTTGAAGGTATGCCAAGGGGTATGTGAGATTTTTTTTAAATATACTAAAAATAGCAACAATTCAAAAATCCTTTATAAATATATTTATTGAATAATACTTCAACAAAACATGAATTTAAGCTCATAAACTGTGGGGGGAAAAATACAACATTGCAATATTCAGTGTTGAGAACTATATATTTTGTGGACATGTTCCATAAATATTCATGTTAAAGATTTATTTTTTTGTAAAGAAATGTTTTGAATGAAGTTCATGAATCCAGATGGATCTCTATTACAATCCCCAAAGAGGGCACTTTAAGTTGATGATTACTTCTATGTGTAGAAATCTTTATTTAGAATTGAATCACTTGTTTATTTTTCAACAAGTTTTTAGTATTTGTATATCTTTTTTTCCAATAGTTCAAGAAAGAGCACTACAAATGAGCAATATTTTGCACTGTTATACAATTTAATAAGTCAGAAACTGATGACATAGTGCTGTATTTTGCAACTTTATCTCTTTTTTCCAACCAAAAATGCTTTGCTCTTATTAGGGGGTACTTGATTTAAAAAAATGTTCACAGGGGTTATATCACTGAAAAAAGGTTGAGAACCACTGCCCTATTGGATACAATTCTAATACAATTGGTCTGAGCGCTATCTGTCCCTGGTCTCATTCAACACGGCGACTTCCACAGGGCTGTCCGGACGCGCCCTTCCCCTCGCGCTCTTACAATACAGATAGATGGATAGTACTTTATTGATTCCTTCAGGAGAGTTCCCTCAAGGCAATTACAATTCCAGCAGCATTGTACAGAATTGAGATTTAAAATGTAAAAAGTAAATAATGGGGGTATAAATGGAAACAAAATAGAAAAATATTCCAATAAGAATACAAATATAACAGTAAAATGAGAATATAACAGCAGAAACTAGGCAGTAGTGACCATGTTATGAAAAAGTATTACACTGCACTGTTATTCAATCAATCAATCAATCAATCAATCAATCAATGTTTATTTATATAGCCCTAAATCACAAGTGCCTCAAAGGGCTGCACAAACCACTACGACATCCTCGGTAGGGCCCACATAAGGTCAAGGAAAAACTCACCCCAGTGGGACGTCGACCATGATGACTATGAGAAACCTTGGAGAGGACCACATATGTGGGCAACACCCCCCCAGGGGACCGAAAGCAATGGATGTCGAGCGGATCTAACATGATATTGTGAAAGTCCAATCCATAGTGGATCTAACATAACCATGAAAATCAAGTCCAAAGTGGATTCAATATAGTTGCGAGAGTCTCATCCAAAGTGGAGTCAGCAGAAAACCATCCCAAGCGGAGGCAGATCAGCAGCGCAAAGATATCCCCAACCGATACACAGGCGAGCGGTCCATGCTGGGTCCCGACTCTGGATGAGCGGTCCATCCTGGTTCCCGATTTAGGACAGCCAGTACTTCATCCATGGCCACTGGACCGGACCCCCTCCACAAGGGAGGAGGGGAAATAGGAGAAAAAGAAAAGAAACGGCAGATCAACTGGTCTATTTAAAGGCTAGAGTATACAAATGAGTTTTAAGATGAGACTTAAATGCTTCTACTGAGGTGGCATCTCGAGCTGTTACCGGGAGGGCATTCCAGAGTACTGGAGCCCGAACGGAAAACGCTCTATAGCCCGCAGACTTTTTTGGGGCTTTGGGAATCACTAATAAGCCGGAGTCCTTTGAACGCAGATTTCTTGCCGGGACATATGGTACAATACAATCAGCAAGATAGGATGGAGCTAGACCGTGTAGTATTTTATACGTAAGTAGTAAAACCTTAAAGTCACATCTTAAGTGCACAGGAAGCCAGTGCAGGTGAGCCAGTACAGGCGTAATGTGATCAAACTTTCTTGTTCTTGTCAAAAGTCTAGCAGCCACATTTTATTATTGTTTTGCATATACATCATAATGTACGAATATGCTATTAGGTGTCTTCTTCCAGGGGTGGAATCTTCCTCTGCCTTCTCCTTCCTGGGCTCCGACTTCATATCTGGTATTGTCCTTCAGACCTCTGCAAAGAAGCCACGTCAACAGTGGCAAGAATGTTGGCGATAAGAGTGAATGTGCGTATGCTTGAACTTGGACCCAGTTTCAACTTAGTGCCTTAGTGGAGTGTCCGCCCTGAGATCGGTAGGTTGTGAGTTCAAACCCTGGCCGAGTCATACCAAAGACTATAAAATTGGGAACTATTTACTCCCTGCTTGGCACTCAGCATCAAAGACTATAAAAATGGGAACTATTTACTCCCTGCTTGGCACTCAGCATCAAAGACTATAAAAATGGGAACTATTTACTCCCTGCTTGGCACTCAGCATCAAGGGTTGGAATTGGGGGTTAAATCACCACTGCTGCTCACTGCTCCCCTCATCTCCCAGGGGGTGATCAAGGGTGATGGGTCAATTGCAGAGAATAATTTCGTCACACCTAGTGTGTGTGTGTGTGACAATCATTGGTACTTTAACTTAACTGCAACTTTGAGGATATAATTAGTTGCATGGCCTATTCTAAGCATATCTATACTAAACATTTCTTAATCACTTCATCCTTCATTAACTTATTTATATCCCAACTATGATCACACTTAGTTTCATGCAGCTGCAAACAACAAATTGCCTTTTCTAAATCATCAGTATTACCCTCTCAGCTGCAGTGCCACCTACCACCGTTAGAGGCCAGTCTCCACTTCAACATTGGAAGTGGCTTACATTGTTTTTATACAATTGCCACTCCTTTCCATTTTTAGTTTCTACTGACATGAATGCAACTGATAATATCACAGTCTAACATAACTTATTTGTTTATTTTGTTGTAACTTAATTGTGGCAATGTTTTCATATCGTAACACAGCTATATATCCTGCAGTGTAACTATGTAAATGTATTCAGCCTGGCTTTGATTTGATTGGCAGGTATGCCCCAAAGCATTCAAGAGAGACAATCCACTAAGGTTATTATAGTCTGTGCGCTGAACAGTGGAGTAATTTTACCCCCAAGGGAAAAAAAGGCCATGCAATTTGTATGTCCAACTGCATCGCTTATACATAGCAACGAATATTTTCACTCAGGGCTTTGTAAACATATTTTATGACTTAACCGACTGTCACAATACTCTGCGTTTTTAAGGATGAACTCTTGATCACATAAAAATACCTTCCTAATTGAATGTTTTGAGGTTGTTGTACATTATTTTCTTAGGTGTACAGATCATGTAGAACCTTTTAGAATGCATCGTTTTTGGCTCCCCCTCCTCACCCTTTCCCCAATGCTTTCCTCTTGTCCTTGGGAATTCAATTATGGAAAAGTGTAGCTGGAAACCTTTCCTATATGTATTCACGTAGGGAGGCTTGGCCCGGTGGCTGTTATTCTATGTCCTTGGAATGATGTCGATGCTATCAGTTTCAGTACTTGCTGCCAATGTCGCACTTGGGAATGAAGTCAAGAAAGGGACGTTCGGTTGGATTATATTGTACGTGAAAATATGGAAGTTTTAAATGAAGCAATCAAGTTCTGAAACTAACTTCAAGGTGGGAGATGGAGATGGAAAATGTATGCCTGCATAATGTATCATAGAAAGATGATGACAGCAAGGCTTCCGCTCAGTACAGACTTACTCGCTATTTATTTAATCAAACACAGTGGAACCTTCAAAGTAGGAATGCAACGATTAACCAGTTTTGCTATCAACCCTTGTGTAATCTTCATATTGTTGTTACTCAGCCAGCGTTTGTGGGTCTGATGGACCCCGTTGCATTCAGTGGTTTTTAATGTCCCACAATCAAACACTTTAATGTTAAAAAACAGATGTTTATTGGACTAAGGTAAACATCTGTTCAGTATTTTAACATAAAAATGTTTGATTGTGAGACATTAAAAGCCACAAAATGCAACGGGTCCATCAGACTCACAAACGCTGGCTGAGTAACAACAATATGAACGTTGCACCTAAAATTTCTCTGCCATTTTGTGCAACCCACAGGGATTCTTCTTTTGTGCTTCTGCACCTGCGGTTCCCACACAAGGTTGCAAAATTGTTTGTCAACACTGTTTGCTCTCATTTTCTCGCACATTCGACCCTCTGATCTTCTGTGTAACCACACTCTGTCCTCCTCCTGTCTAGGCCTTGTGTGTGTGTGTGTGTGTGTGTGTGTGTGTGTGTGCGTGTGCGGTACACAGAGCATCAATTTTCACCCTTCTTATATGTAATAGAAATGTATGGGGTGTGTATGGTGTGTGGTCATTAAATATGTATTCTGATTATTGTTCTTCACAGAAAATGAGCCAAAGTCTCTGTTTGAAAAATTAATTAATTGTATAATTTTTGTTTTAATAAAAAATGAAAATAGGTTCCACAGACCCGAACACCACACAAGGTGATTTGGAACTTCACAACTATTTTAATCTCAAAGGTCATGTATTTCAGTCCTTACTCGCTATAAATGGACATTATTCTGGTATGTTGTTTTTTGGAGCAACCTTCACGGAACAAAAAACAAAAACAGAACCTTTCGGTTATATGCACCTATCGAGAGACGCGCTACCATGATACATTAGCAAACTTTTTCCCATCCAAAACAAGCAGAAGTCGGCAGTGTGGGAACATTTTGGATACATAAACAAATGACCATGTGATGACTCTTCTTCGGCATTGTAATGCCGGTGTGGTTTTCCCGTGGATGCGTCGAAGCAGAACACAGCATAGGTAAGATAAAGGGTATTTAATAACAAAAGTCTATGAACAAAAATACTGGTGTAAAGAGAAAAAGTAAACAAAAGACGCTAGCGTGAAAGCTAGGATAAAACAAGGAAAACTAGAACTTGGTACGAGGACACAAAAGAGTAAACAAAACATTTAGCATGAAAGCTAGACAATAAAGTGGCTTGGCGTGAGAGCTAGCGAGAAAATACATACGAATGATGAGAGTCGTCACTGATGCGCGTGGGCAAATTAGGATCCGAGAATGAGTGAACAGAAAAGGTGAGCTTAAATAGGAGGGTGATAATTATTAGCAGGTGTGCGGGGCGAGACTAGCAGGTGGACTGATGTGTAACCATAGTGATGGATAAAAACAGGAAATAAACGGGTCAGACAGAGAATGAAAAAACAAACACGTGAAGATCTGAGCAGCAGATCGCAACAGTATTCCCCCCCAACAAAAGACAGATACCAGATGTCTTAAAAAACAAACAAAAACTTGAACCCCCTCCCCAAAACCAGAAAGTTCACAAACGAAGGGAGGGCGGAGGGAGTCCACGGTGGAGGGTCGCCAGATCGCATGTCCCCGAATCCACCGAGGACACATCATGTGGCGGCGGCGGGTGGAACGCTGCTGCCGAAAAAGTTTTGGCGGGCGACCTCGAAAAGGCCACATTAGTGGCCGCCTCGCAGGATGAGGTGCCCGGCGAGGCGGACGACCCGGGCACGGCCACATCCGTGGCCGACATGGAGGAGGGAGTATCTGGCGAGGAGGATGACCTCGCAGAGGCCACGCCCGTGGTCGACGTGGTGGACGACGCCTCAGCACCGAAATCCCAGCAGGCTTGGAAGCAGCAGACGAGGGTGCGGGGACTGCAGCCAAAGCAGGCCCGAGTGCAGCTGGCGGGGATGATGCGGGTGCTGCAGCCGAAGAAGGCGTCGGAGGCGGCCTGGGAGCCGCAGGAGTCGTCGGAGGCGGCCTGGGAGCCGCAGGAGTCGTCGGAGGCGGCCTGGGAGCCGCAGGAGTCGTCGGAGGCGGCCTGGGAGCCGCAGGAGTCGTCGGAGGCGGCCTGGGAGCCGCAGGAGTCGTCATCGACGTGAATGCAGGCGTAGTCGTCGGTGGTGCTGGTGTGGGTTCCAGCCCCGTCGTCGGCGCTGGTGTGGGCTCCAGCCCCGTCGTCGGCGCTGGTGTGGGCTCCAGCCCCGTCGTCGGCGGTGCTTGGCGGCGCGGAGCTGGCACCGGTGCTTGGCGGCACGGAGCTGGCACCGGTACCTGTCGTGGTGCTGGTACCGGAGTGGGCTCCAGCCTTGGAGTTTGTGCTGGCGTGAGAACCAGTTTAGAGTCTGAAACTGGCGTGAGAACAAGGCTAGAAACATTTTCTGGTGTGAAAACCAGGCGAGAGTCTAATTCTGGCGTGAAAACCAGGTCAGAGTCTAATTCTGGCGTGAAAACCAGGTCAGAGTCTAATTCTGGCGTGAAAACCAGGTCAGAGTCTAATTCTGGCGTGAAAACCAGGTCAGAGTCTAATTCTGGCGTGAAAACCAGGTCAGAGTCTAATTCTGGCGTGAAAACCAGGTCAGAGTCTAATTCTGGCGTGAGAACCAGACTGGGAGCAGGTGTCGGCTTCAGCCGAGGAGCAGGTGTCGGCTTCAGCCGAGGAGCAGGTGTCGGCTTCAGCCGAGGAGCAGGTGTCGGCTTCAGCCGAGGAGCAGGTGTCGGCTTCAGCCGAGGAGCAGGTGTCGGCTTCAGCCGAGGAGCAGGTGTCGGCTTCAGCCGAGGAGCAGGTGTCGGCTTCAGCCGAGGAGCAGGAGTCGGCTTCAGCCGAGGAGCAGGAGTCGGCTTCAGCCGAGGAGCAGGAGTCGGCTTCAGCCGAGGAGCAGGCACAGGGGTCTGCCGAGGAGAACTAGGGGACTGGCTGTGAGCAGGACTAGGACTATGATGAGTGATAAGACAAACACTAGGACTCGGGCAAGGACTTGAGAGAGGACCAGGACTTACAATCACACTAGTGCTTTGAGAAGGGCTTGGGCAATGACCAGGACTTACAGTCATACCAGGGCTTGGGCAAGAACTAGGACAAACGGTCAAACTAGGGCTTGGGCAAGGACTGGGACTAACAATCAAACTGGTGCTCGGGCAAGGACTAGGACAAAGACTAGGACTTACAGTAACACTGGGGCTCGGACAAGAACTTGGGTAAGGACTAGGGTTCGGACTAAGACCACGAGGGGAATCAGTACTAATATTACAAAGGCAAGAAACAAGACTCGGGACCGGACTCGAAACAGGACTCGGACTACGGATCAGTCTACGAGTGGAACTAGGACTACGACGACTACGAGAAAGACTAGGACTACAACTAGAATCAGAACGGAAACTCGGACCAGGACTTGGACTACGACTCAGTCTACAAGTCGGTCTACGAGTAGGACTAGAGCATGGGCTACGAAGAAGGCTGGGACTCGAACTCTGAGAGAGACTGTGACTAAAACTAGAACTAGGGCACGGACGGAACACAGGTGGAGGAGGTCTAAGAGGGCGTGACTTGACCGGGGAGAACACCGGTGGAGGAGGTCTAGGAGGCCGTAGTGGCTTAACAGGTTTAACAGGGGTGAACACCGGTGGTGGAGGTCTAGGAGGCTTAGTAGTAATACTGGCCCTCCCCTCGAGACCCGGATTCCAGACGGGGTCCCGTTGGATAGAGGCTGACCGTAAGGGCGGGCGGTGGGAGGTTTGGAGGAGGGCAGACTCCACCCCATTAGTCTGTATGAGGAGAGGATTGTTCTGAGCAGCAAGAAATTTCTCCTCCAGCTCCAGTTCAATCAAAACTCTCCTGTACCACTCGTCCATCCAGGCAGGACTATATTTTTCTAGGTCAGTTTCAAAATCAGGTGACGTAGGGGTAGGACGTGAAATAGGCTGAGATGTGGGCGGGGCCAAAGTAATGGGAGGCTGATCTTGACAATTAACAATATACTGAGGGTGACTAGAATCAATATAAATGTCCTGATACTGTGTGAAAGTATTATTACTGTCCAAGTTTTTGGAAAATGGCTGAGATATATCGTCCACAATAAAAAAATCTTCTGAAAAAATGTCATCAACAGAGGCCGGTGTTGCGTCACCGGTGGGCGTTCCCCAAATGACGTCATCGCTTGTGTCAGAAAAAGTGTCATGGCAGCTTAAGGAATGATTTGAAAAAAAACAAGCAGGATTACCGGTAATGACGGGTGAATCCTGGACGGGGTGAAACTTGCTGTGTCCATGGGGAGGAATAAGTGGTGCTGGAACATTACTGCCGCGCGGGGGACCTCTCCACTGGACCCCCCGCTTCTTCGGGGCAGCGCGAACGGCTTCGGAGGAGACTTCAGGCCCACAGTCGAGTCTTTCCTGCTCCCAAGCCACGAGCTCCAACCACAACCCTAAGTCGAAGGGTTCCTCCCGTGGTTTCGACGCGGAAAAACAACTTGATGCTCGGATCCTACTGTGATGACTCTTCTTCGGCATTGTAATGCCGGTGTGGTTTTCCCGTGGATGCGTCGAAGCAGAACACAGCATAGGTAAGATAAAGGGTATTTAATAACAAAAGTCTATGAACAAAAATACTGGTGTAAAGAGAAAAAGTAAACAAAAGACGCTAGCGTGAAAGCTAGGATAAAACAAGGAAAACTAGAACTTGGTACGAGGACACAAAAGAGTAAACAAAACATTTAGCATGAAAGCTAGACAATAAAGTGGCTTGGCGTGAGAGCTAGCGAGAAAATACATACGAATGATGAGAGTCGTCACTGATGCGCGTGGGCAAATTGGGATCCGAGAATGAGTGAACAGAAAAGGTGAGCTTAAATAGGAGGGTGATAATTATTAGCAGGTGTGCGGGGCGAGACTAGCAGGTGGACTGATGTGTAACCATAGTGATGGATAAAAACAGGAAATAAACGGGTCAGACAGAGAATGAAAAAACAAACACGTGAAGATCTGAGCAGCAGATCGCAACAGACCAGCTAGTCATTGAAGACGATGGCTCATCTATTTGCGAAACTTGTCGGAACTAAGTTGCGGCTAAAGACTCTAATATGTCCGATATGGTGCAGCTTACCACGCCAAAGTAAAGTTAAGACTGAATAAATAAGTTTAATTATGTTAGTGGGAAGTTACTTGATGAATGGAATTATATATTAACCTACAATCAGTAGTTTAGCGTAATTCAGGTCAGTGTAAACAAACAGCAACAGGTACTCCTGTCATTCAGTGACCGAACAGAGTTTGCTTCTTTCTGTCTGTGTTTATTAAAGTATAGGCATTGTAAGGTACTATACTATAGCAAGTGTAAAACACAATAGCACTATACTGCTTTATACCATTGGATCTAACTATGTGCATTCCAATTATTATGAACACATCCTAAAATAGCTGATTAAAAATGAATACATATGCATGGATGACAGTAGATAACACTTTAGTTGAGTAACATTTTTACCCTGGGGATCAATAAAGTTAACCCTAGTTATTTATTAATAATACAAATATTAAAATGTTTATTTATTTATTATGTATCATACTTGATTGTATTTATTAGTTTGTACTATTATTATAATGTTATGTGATTACTGTTATGTTAAACAGTAATAAATCTCTAAGGAAATATCGATGTGATTTTACTTTTATTTTTTTGTGAAATTAATGAACGCATAAGCATCGTGAAACTGTGATTATTACAGACTGACATTAATGCTACAGCCAAAATCTATAATTGTTGTATCCCTACTCCAAAGTCAAATTTCTTTTTCAATCAATCAATCAAAGTTTATTTATATAGCCCTAAATCCCGAGTGTCTCAAAGGGCTGCACAAGCCACAACGACATCCTCGGTAGAGCCCATATAAGGGCAAGGAAAAAGTCAACCCAATGGGATACAATGAGAAACCTTAGAGGGGGACCCCCCCCTGACCCCCGGGTCCCAACTTTGAACAGCTTGCGTGTCATCTGTGGTCACCTAATAACTTCTCCACGCAGAAGAGGGGGGCAGAGCAGAAAAGAGACCTCAGATCAACTGGTGTAAAAGGGGGGTCTATTTAATGGATAGTTTATACACATGAGTTTTAAAGGCCTACTGAAATGAGATGTTCTTATTTAACGGGGATAGCAGGTCCATTCTATGTGTCACACTTGATCATTTCGCGATATTGCCATATTTTTGCTGAAAGGATTTAGTAGAGAACATCTACGATAAAGTTTGCAACTTTCGCTGCTAAGAGAAAAGCCCTGCCTCTACCGGAAGTCGCAGACGATGATGTCACATGTTGATGGCTCCTCATATATTTACATTGATTTTAATGGGAGCCTCCAACAAAAACAGCAATTCAGACCGAGAAAACGACAATGTCCCCATTAATTTGAACAAGGATGAAAGATTCATGTTTGAGGATATTGATAGCGACGGACTGGAAAAAAAAAAAAACAAGTTAAAAAAAACCCCCCGATGTTCCAATGTTTTTAGACACATTTACTAGGATAATTCTGGGAAATCCCTTATTTTTCTATTGTGTTGCTAGTGTTTTAGTGAGTTTAACAGTACCTGATAATCGGAGGGGTGTGTCCACGGGTGTGTTGACGCGCAGTGTCTCAGGGAAGTCGACGGCAGCTTTAAGGACGGCACAAGCTCAGCAGATATCCGGTAAGAAGCAACTTTTTACCACAATTTTCTCACCGAAACCTGCTGGTTGACATTCGATCGGGAGCCATGTTCGCTGTGATCCATAGTAAAGTTTCACCTCTGTGAATTTTAAACAAGGAATCACCGTGTGTTTGTGTGGCTAAAGGCTAGAGCTTCTCAGCTCCATCTTTCTACTTTGACTTCTCCAATATTAATTGAACAAATTGCAAAGGATTCAGCAACACAGATGTCCAGAATACTGTATAATTATGCCATTAAAGCAGACGACTTTTAGTTGTGTGTGTGCGCAGCGCTCATATTTCCTAACAGTCTGTGACGTCAAGCGTACACTTCATCATTACGTGACGTTTTCAACAAAAAACTCCGGGGAAATTTAAAATTGCAATTTAGTAAACTAAAAAGGCCGTATTGGCATGTGTTGCAATGTTAATATTTCATCATTGATATATAAACTATCAGACTGCGTGGTGGGTAGTAGTGGGTTTCAGTAGGCCTTCTAGATGCTGCAATGAGGTGGCGACTTGTCCAGGGTGTACAACGCCTTCCGCCCGATTGTAGCTGAGATAGGCACCAGCGACCCCCGCGATCCCAAAGGGGATAAGCGGTAGAAAATGGGTGGAGTTTTAAGATGGGATTTAAATGCTTCTACCAAGGTAGCATCTCTAACTGTTACCGGGAGGGCATTCCAGAGTACTGGAGCCCGAATAGAAAACGCTCTATAGCCCGCAGACTTTTTTGGGGCTCTGGGAATCACTAATAAGCCGGAGTTCTTTGAACGCAGATTTCTTGCTGGGACATATGGTACACTACAATCAGCAAGATAGGCTGGAGCTAGACCATTTATTATTTTATACCTAAGTAGTAAAACCTTTTTCAATATTCTTTTTTTGGAATGGTTTTGATTTAATTCAACGCACAAACTAAGTTGGTCCTACACAAGGCTGTTAAAAATGTTTAAAGAAAAAAATGTGTTAAAGATGGCAAGCCAAACAGTTTGCAATTGTTGTGTTATTTTATCTTTCGACCAATAAAACACCAACTGTGGGCTGCAAAGGACCCCATTGCTTTAACAGATGCTTGAAATGCATTTGAGTAAGTAAATGAACTTTTGCCACTTGACAAGAGAATGGAGACTATAGCTTCTATTTACACACATGCAATGCAGTTTAGTATGTTTCCAGCTGAAGTCCAGTGACATCAAACATGATAAATGAGCACAATTTTGGGACTCATGCTCCCATAGTATCCACACTGACCACAGACATGTCCGAGGTCCACCCTTTGACCTCGGAGCCCCTTTCCCCCCTGCAGGCTCCAATAGTCAATTATGTATTACAGTGTTCATTAACCGGCTATTGACCCCTGTACGCTAAACCCACTTGCCAAAATCATCTCCAGTCGTAGCATTCTTAATTATTCTGATTCCTTTATCCGCTTTCCCCTCAGGCTTGAAAAGTGTCTCAAGTGACCTATTATGTGTAAATCACAGCACGATAACTGACAGGGAGATTCAGAGAAATATAATAATGAGTAAAGACAGTGTTATATTCTCTTTTTTCAAGTATTTAAAAAGTACTGAGAAGCACCTTCGCCATTAAGCTTGAACGACGCCCCCGCCGATGTGTCTTCTCATCCCGCTAATACCGCAGAATATCGATAGTACCGAAATGTTTGGAAGTCAAGATGATGCTAATGCTTTTAATGATAATGCATGTTCAGAAATCCCTCCACGTCATCCAATTGTCTCCCGTGGTGGCGCGGCTGGCCTTGTCTCCCCGTGGGAGATTCGTAATATATTCAGCCAGCCAGGCCTTGGGAGTAAAATGAAAACAAATGTGGTGTAATAAAGGAGAGAAGATGAAGTGATTCTGTGATGATACTCTCCACTGCCATTATAAATCAAAACTAGAAGAGGAGCGAGTCCTATATATGCTGCCACCTTCACAGACATACACACATTCAGAACACATACCGTATATTGTGTGGGGCCAATATTATTTAACTTACTATTTTTGTTCAAACTTGAAAGGCTTGAGTTATTTTTTTTATGTTTTCTATTCTTGCTGGTAAAACGGTTGTATTAAATATGTTTATTCTAATAAAATATGGCGGCACTGACTGTATGCTGCTGTAGCACGAAGATAGCAAACTGTAACAACACAAAATGCATGCTTGATTCATTTGGCCTTTTTAGTTTCAGATACTTTTTCTTTCATCAATATCATTAATTCATGTTATTATGCGCACCTTCAACATCATAACCAGGTTAAAATGCAATGTGCATTTGCATGCTTTTCATAAAGATATATTTATTTTCATCTTAAGTTGTCTTGACTTGGACTATGGGATATTTAGTTTTGCCAACAAAGGATGATTAACACGAGCCAGGCGTGAATGTAAGTACATTTTTATTTATTCTCTAACAAAACTACAAAAAGTCAAACAAAAGGCGCGCACAATGGCGGAGAACAATCTTGACTACTCAAAACAAAAACAGCACAATGGCATGACTATATAAAAGAACCAAACTAAACAATTGAGACATAACAAAACCAGAAACTTACTTGACAAGAGCATGAGGAAAATAGCATGGCTTGGCATTAAGGTGTTGAGGAATACAGAGGTATGTAGGTAGGTACATAAGTAAAGTTGCCAGACAGACTATCAGGTAACTGTGGCTTAAATAATAACTAAGATCATTACAACCAAGTCACCACAGTGGATATGTTTCTTTTACTTTTTATTCATAGCTGTATGTAGAAGTGTCTGGTTGTATCTGCTGCTTAAATGTCTTTAATGTCCTCTGTGTTCTTTGATGTTTGATGTTTCCCTCTTACACACATGTAAGAGGGATGTGTTCTATGGCTATGAGTTGTTTTTTTCCCTTGGCCTCAGTCTGCACCCCCTCTCCAGGGCCCAGGCTAAGACCGATTTTTTAAAATTGTATTTTAATCTTCTATTTTTTTCTCCCATCCCCCCCGTTTACCTGTACCTCATCTTTTTTGTAAGGGGCGCTGGAAGCCGGCAGACCCGTCAGCGATCCTGTTCTGTCTCCCTGTAATGTTTGTCTGATCTTGAATGGGATTGTGCTGAAAATTGTAATTTTCCTGAAGGAACTCTCCTGACGGAATAAATAAAGTACTATCTGATCCAATCTAACCATGTGTGAGGGCTGAGGACAGGGGCGTGACATGAGGGCCAGGTGAAAATTAATGAGTTGTCATGGTAACAAAGAAAACAAGGAAGTGCAAACGCAAGAACTGAATGTCCAAAAAACAAAACATAACATGACCAAAACAAAACATGATATCCAGGGCGTGACATATGTATTTTATTTGCAGGTATTTCCCCATACAAGTGCAGGCAAATTGTGTACAAAAAAGACAGCAAGTTGTTTAAGTGAAATGATTATTGTGTGCGGACAAATAATTATGAGTCAGCGATAACTCTTACCTGCAAGCTGTTTCAACTGTCACAGGAGAGTGACAACCGAAACTGTTAGCAACTGACTCAAAACTATTTTTTTGTCTGCACACAATCCTGTTTTACGCTATAACTCTCAGGGGACAAAGGCTGACTTTTGTTTGTCCTTATTGTTATTTGTCGCTGTATTGTGGCCATAATTTGTATGGTGTTACTCAATTATGCATGCTTCTTCCCAGGAGGATTTTTTTTTTTAACGATTTGAATTTAAAAATGTTCAAGTCAAATTCTTTCATGTGTACGGTACAATGGCAGTTATTCCATTATAACAGGGGCCGGCAACCCAAAATGTTTAAAGAACCATATTGGACCATAAATAAAAATAAAAAAATCTGTCTGGAGCCGCAAAAAATTAAAAGCCTTATATAAGTTTTATAATGAAGGCAACACATGATATAAGTGACTATATTAGTTATAATAGCCTACTATCAAAGGCTGATGCAAATATTTGTTGACAGAAATGTTGTATTTAAATTTTTATTCTACACATTTTTGCGCCATTTGAAATCATTAGTTTGATTCATTAAGAAGTTTATTGACATCTTAAAGAATTGAATCCATGTAATGCTTTGAAAAGGCAAATGGATGGCACAAAAAGCCATAAGGCTTGTTTCCATTGTGGTCCATTAAATATTCATCACATTTGATACATTCAGTGATAAAAATATATAACTTGTAACATGTATGTAAAAATTACGTTAAAAAAAAGTATTAATTATGTACATATACACAGTATACATGTCAGGTAATTTGAAAAACAATATATACAAAAAATGGGGGGGGGGGGGGGGGGGTGATTCAATATGTACATGAGTAAAATGGAGGTGTCTCACAGAATGAGATAATTTCTGGAAATTACTGGCTCAGAATGGCCAAATGTATAGATGTGTGTGTCCACGTTTAAGGAAACGGCAGGCTGTCTTCTTCTAATAGATTTATTACAATCTTTGCAAGCTGCGTAATGTTTGCTGTGGTCTGGAACAACATGGCAGACAAGTAACTATGAGAAATTCAGCCAATATTACATGCATATCATGTTCCATACAAAAATAAATTAAATACACAGAGGACATAAGTAAAGGAAATTAAATGAGCTACAAAGTGTCAGAGTTAGTTTGTGACGAACCCCAAGATGCAGAGAAGGAGGGAGGCATTTTGCAGGAAAACATGATTAAATTTAAAACACTAAGACAAAAATAAACAAAGGGTACAAACAAAAAGCGCGCACCTGGGCAGATAACAAACAAAATGAGCTAGCATGGGAACTAGAAAATAAACGGAGCTTAGCATGGAAGCTAGCAAAAACAAAAAGGCCTAACGTAGAAGCTAGCAGGTCTCGAGCAGGATACAGAAGTCGTACATGAAATATGAAAACAAACTTGGAAGCAGGAAACAAAAAGGCAGTATGCTAAAAAACGCAATCAAATAAAGCTTACCGCAATGTTGCATTGACAAAACACGACACGACAGGTAGCAACGACAAGCGCGACATCGACAAGACAATAATCCAGCACTGACTGGAAGACAAAGCAGGTACAAATAGGAGCGGGCTGATTGACGCCAGGTGTGGCCAGGTGCCAATCAGCCGCAGCTGAGGGGAAAGAAAGCACTCAGGGAGACAAACAGGAAGCTTAACCAAAATAAGAATGCTGACAGGAACTAAGGACAGGAAATACTAAACTCAGAGAGGAAACAACTGAAACAAAAACAAACTGTTTGTGGCAAGCCTGACAGAAAGGAGGCATAATGATGCAATATGTATATACAGCTCGCCTAAATAGCATGTTAGCATTGATTAGCTTCAGGTCATGGATTGACCAAATGTGCCTGATTAGCACGGCAACAAGTCAATAACATCCACAAAGCTCACCTTTGTGAATTCACGCACAGCATCAAACGTTTGGGGGACAAAATGAGACAAAGAAGGCGTGGCATAAAACACGTCTTTCTGTGGCAGCATCGGAGAAAGTTGTACATGTAAACAAACTAGGATGAGTTCAAGGATCGTTGAAATTACTAGGACAAAACACAGCTTTACGCTCATCAGTGAAGCATGTATAATATAAACAGTGGGATTTCTAACAATTAGGAAGATGTGTGTCATGTTTACAAAAAATAATTTTTTTTCTTCATCTTTTTCCATTTTCACACATCTCTGAAAGAGTTCCAGGGAGCCCCTCGGTCGGCGCGAAAGACTCGAGCCACGGGTTGCTGACCCCCACACTATACACTAGAGCTGCGCAGTTTGCGGTGTCATCCGCGGAGTCCGTGGATAAACTGCGGGTCGGGCGGGTGACATGGCGAAAAAATAGATTTTAATTGGATTCGGGCGGGCGGCGGTTGAACCATCCGGAAATATTTAATATACATGGTTCTGGGATCAATATCCTTTACCATTCAAAGAGCCATTTAAGACCCGTGTCACAAAGCGAAGAAGACAATAGGAGATGCTAATATTCCCTAGAATGACTGCCGGCAGTCACCCAGATAATAAGTATTAGGGTGTGCTATTATGAAGCCTTTGGCTTTGTCGCCTTCTACTGCGTGTACGATCTGCTTGTCAGTCCAGTAACATGTTGTGTGTGGCTTCCGCAGACACATGCACACGACTGCAAGGCATACTGGGTGACACAGAGTACACTAATGGTTGTGATATAAACAACTTTAACACTCTTAGTAATATGCGCCACGCTGTGAAGCCACACCAAACAAGATTGACAAACACATTTCCGGAGAACATCTTCCCAGTAACACAACATAAACGCAACACAACAAATACCCAGAATCCTTTGTATCTATGACAATTTCCTGAGTATTATATACACCCCGCTAGCAGCAAACCCTGTGCGTCGGTAAGGTGGGCGGGGTTGGGGTGCAAAATATATTAAAGTAGTGTCACGGATACAAAGGTATCTGGGTATTTGTTGTGTTGCGTTTATGTTGTGTTACTGTGAGGATGTTCTCCCGAAATGTGTTTGTCAATCTTGTTTGGTGTGGCTTCACAGCGTGGCGCATATTAGTAAGAGTGTTAAAATTGTTGATATCACAACCATCAGTGTACTCTGTATCACCCAGTATGCCTTTCAATCTTGTACGTGTGATTGCGGAAGCTGCACACATCATATTGCCGGACTAACAATCGGTTTGCACATGTTGTTGAAGGTGTCAAAGGCAATGGCTTCACAGTACGCCCATATTCTTGTCATCAGAATGAATGCCATTGGATATTCTCGAGAACGTTAGCGGCTCCCATTGTCTTCATTACTCTGTGAAACGGGTTTGAATAGCTCTGTGAATGGTAAAGTTGGCCGATCTCTGATGAACTTCAGCGGGTGGGTGGGGTTCTGATAAAATGTTGGTTCGGGTGGACGGCGGATGGATGATGACTTTGGTGATGCGGTTGCGGATGATGTAATTGCCTATCCGCGCATCTCTACTATACACTAAAGCAGAACAAGGCATACAAGTCCTTCATTTTTCAAGGGGCATAAAAAGTTTTGGGTTCATTTTTCTTTTGCTTGAAATCTCTCTCAGCCCTAAACAAAAATACCAAACATGGAATTTTTTTTATTCAATTTTACCTTTTTAAAAGCCTTTCGATCAAATCATGTCACCGTTGTCAATTAGTATAAATTTGCCTAACATTATTTCAACTTATACTTTAAACCTGTGACATTATCTGATTTAAAAATCCGTCAGGTTTAAATCATACAAAATGTTTACTCTATTTTTTATTGTTTATATATAACCATCCAGACATGCACCTGGGGATATGTTGATTGGCAACACTAATCTGGCCCTAGTGTGTGAATGTGAGTGTGAATGTTGTCTGTCTATCTGTGTTGGCCCTGTGATGAGGTGGCGACTTGTCCAGGGTGTACACCTCCTTCCGCCTGATTGTAGCTGAGATAGGCGCCAGCACCCCCCGCGACCCCAAAAGGGAATAAGCGGTAGGTAATGGATGGATGGATGGATGTATATCCATGACACATCTGTTAGAGATAACTGTGTGTGTGGTTGCAGGATTTTCAGAGGGTAAATAATACAATTTATTTAATAATTCATGGTAATTTGCAGAAACAATAACAAACGCACATCAATATTAGCATGTGATATTGCATTCAGAGTGTAAACCGCAAACAAAAGGCTGCGCTATGATATAATATAGATATACTGCATATGTTTAATCTACAGTATGTGCGCAGTTAACATTTGAATGAAAGCTGTAAGATTTGGGATGTTTTATCCGTT
>NC_084616.1:43097514-43115014 GCF_033978795.1 Nerophis ophidion | reverse complement strand
CACGCATTGCTAGCGTTTCAGGTGGCTGGTAGGCTTTGATGTGTTGAAGCTTGATGTTTTTCCCTCCTTTCAGAATGTTTACAAAACATGTGCAAATAGCACACAAAAAATGTTCCTCTGTAACAGCGAAGAAGTTCCATATGATCAACGCCATGTTGGCTTACATTGAGTTTACAAAAGGCTTACTGCATTAAGTAGTAGTAGAAAAGGAGTGCTCGATTTGCTCACCTTAACCCGCCTACAGCACACTATTGGTAATCGCGCTTTATTACAGTGTTTTTTTTAGATATCTGTTATCGGAGATATCTTTTATATTATCAGATTTGTTTATGTGATGTTATAATTCCTGGTATGGACTCAGTAATTTCCTGTGTCACAATAAGTTCCATATGTATTATGGTTGTTGTCACATGTTGCCATTAACAATCCCCAAAAAATGTTTTATTTACATAACTGTGCTGAAGCTTAATATGATTTTATACATGATGAAGGTTCAAACTTGTATAGGTCCTAATTGAATATCCAAAACTCAGACCTTTCAAATTCTTCAATCCTTAAAGGCCTACTGAAACCCACTACTACTGACCACGCAGTCTGATAGTTTATATATCAATGATGAAATATTAACATTGCAACACATGCCAATACGGCCGGTTTAGTTGACTAAATTGCAATTTTAAATTTCCCGCTGAGTTTCTTGTTGAAAACGTCATGGAATGATGACGCGTGCACGTGACGTCACGGAATGTCAGGAAATATTAGCGCAGCACCACTTACGGCTAAAAGTTGTCTCTTTTCATCGCGCAATTACATAGTATTTTGGACATCTGTGTTGTTGAATCTTTTGCAATTTGTTCAATTAATAATGGAGAAGTCAAAGTAGAAAGATGGAATTGTGAAGCTTTAGCCTTTAGCCACACAAACATACAGTGGTTACTTATTTAAAATTCCCGGGGGTGAAGCTTTACTATGGATCAGAGCGGTCAAGGGAAACTGGCAGGTTTCGGTGAGAAAATTGTGTTAAAAAGTCACCTCATAACGGAGATTTGTGGAGTTTGCGCCGTCCTTGTATCTGCCGTGACTTCCCTCAGAGACTGGCCTCAAGACACCCGTGGACACACCCCTCCGACTATCAGGTACTATTTAATTTCACTAAAACATTAGCAACACAATAGAAAGATAAGGGATGTCCCCGAATTATACTAGTAAATGTGTCTAAAAACATCTGAATCGGTCTAAATGCAATCACCTTTTTTTTTTTTAACTTTATTTTATTTTTATTTATTTTTTAGTCCTTCGCTATCAATATCATCATCCACGAATCTTTCATCTGCGCTCAAATTAATGGGGGACTTGTCGTTTTCTTGGTCCGAATAGCTCTTGCTGCTGGAAGCTCCCATTAAAAACAATGTGAGGACGTGAGGAGCCCTCACCCTTGTGACTTCATTGTCTGCGACTTCCAGTAAAGGCGGGGCTTTTTTATCATCACCAAAAGTTGCGAACTTTATCGTAGATGTTCTCTACTAAATCCTTTCAGCAAAAATATGGCAATATCGCGAAAGGATCAAGTATGACACATAGAATGGACCTGCTATCCCCGTTTAAATGAGAAAATCTCATTTCAGTAGGCCTTTAATATTCTTCTCCTCTATGTATACTCATTGTACCATTATTAAGACATGTGAGTATTTCGAGTATATCATGATATTTATGCTTATTTTCCAATTGCAAGATGTGTACACCATACTTGCCAACCTTGAGACCTCCGAATTCGGGAGATGGGGTAGGTGGGGGGTGGAGTTTGGTGGTAGTGGGGGTGTATATTGTAGCGTCCCGGAAGAATTAGTGCTGCAAGGGATTCGGGGTATTTGTTCTGTTGTGTTACGGTGCGGTTGTTCTCCCGAAATGTGTTTGTCATTCTTGTTTTGTGTGGGTTCACAGTGTGGCGCATATTTGTAACTGTTAAAGTTGTTTATACGGCAACCCTCAGTGTGACCTGTAATCCTGTTGATCAAGTATGCCTTGCATTCACTAATGTGTGTCTGTAAAAGCCGCATATACTGTATTATGTGCCTGGGCCTACACGCTGTTTATATGTAGGAAAAGTGGACGTGACGACAAGTTTTAGAGGACACTAAAGGCAGTGCCTTAAAGGGGAACATTATCACAATTTCTAAAGGGTTAAAACCAATAAAAATCAGTTCCCAGTGGCTTATTTTATTTTTCAAAGTTTTTCTCAAAATTTTACCCATCACGCAATATCCCGAAAAACGGGTTCAAAGAGCCTGATTTTAACCGTCGTTATAGCCACCCGTCTATTGTCCTGTGACATCACTGCGTGAAGCCACCAGATTCAAACATGGCGGATAGTACAGAAAGTTATAGCACAGTAGCTCGGATTCAGACCCGGATTCCAGCAGCGCAAGCGATTCAACAGATTACGCATGTTTTGAAACAGATTATTGGAGTGTGGAGGCAGATAGCGAAAACAAAATTGAAGAAGAAACTGGAGCTATTGAGCCATATCACGACAGACGAATTCGGCGATCGCCTTTTAACCAACGATTGGTATGTGTTTATTTGGCATTAAATGCGGGTGGAGGGAAAGGCTGGATGCAAATATAGCTACAAATTAGCCATAATGATACAATATGTACATACAGCTAGCCTAAATAGCATGTTAGCATCGATTAGCTTGCAGTCATGCTGTGACCAAATATGTCTGGTTAGCACTCCACATAAGTTAATAACCTCAACAAAACACACCTTTGTGATTTCGTTGACTTTATCGTTGGAAATTAATCTGCTTTGAGTGTCGCAGGATATCCACACATTCTTGCCATCTCTGTCGTAGCATGGCTGTCGTCGGTACAGTGTGCAGAACAAACGAGGGACTTTCGCATCTTTTGACCACTGGTGCAACTTGAATCCGTCTCTGTTCGTGTTGTTACACCCTCCGACAACACACCGACGAGCCATGATGTCTCCAAGGTACGGGAAAACAGTCGAAAAAACGGGCACTAAAATTAGTAAGTCTCTCAGAAAAATCGGGAGGGTTGGCAAATACACTCAAAGTTGGATTTATAACGATTTATTGTTTTTCCCCAAAATTATTGCATATTTACAGACCTACTGACATGACCGGTCATGTCCGGAGTTGGTTTTCTCTATGCACCAATTATGCGTCTTCATTGCTAAATTTAGACTGTCTTGTTGTTCACAGTTGACAATCCTTTGAGTTCCTGTCAGTGTCACGCTAGGCTAATAATGCCTTGATGTGTCTGTGCCCCGTTCCGATGGTAAATAAGCACTCTTACCTGCAAGCTACTTCCTGCCATCCTTTACATCCTGGTAGACACGACCTTTGCAGACATGCGAACAGATCGTAACACTCAGAGTAAATCTTTATGAAAGTCTCCAAAAAGAAGGAATAAAAAATACATACAGTATGTATATATGGCTTCACGGTTAGTGCATCTGCCTCACAATACGAAGGTTCTGGATGATCTGGGTTTAAATCCCAGGCTCAGGATCTTTCTGTGTGGAGTTTGCATGTCCTTCCCGTGAATGCTTGGGTTCCCTCCGGGTACTCTGGCTTCCTCCCACTTCCAAAGACATGGACCTGGGGATAGGTTGATTGGCAACACTAAATTGGCCCTAGTGTGTGAATGTGAGTGTGAATGTTGTCTGTTTGTCTGTGTTGGCCCTGCGATGAGGTGGTGACTTGTCCCCGCCTTCTGCCCGATTGTAGCTGAGATAGGCACTAGCGCCCCCCGCGACCCCAACGGGAATAAGTGGTAGAAAATGGATGGATGGGTGGATGGATATATATATATATATATATATATATATATCAACCTATTTATGTACATGCTTACTGGTGGATAGTGGCCACCCTATTCTGTGATGTTGGAGCACAATCTACCATTCATCACATCACGGGGGGTCAGTATCCCCACATGACATGAATAGTAAAGGGTAGAGATGTCCGATAATGGCTTTTATGCCGATATCTTGTAATCCGATATTGTCCAACTCTTAATAACCGATTCCGATATCGACCGATACAGATATATTGTGGAATTAACACATTATTATGCTTAATTTTGTTGTGATGGCCTGTTGAATGCATTAAACAATGTAACAAGGTTTTCCAAAATAAATCAATTTATGTGAAAAAAAAATGCCAACATGGCACTGCCATATTTATTATCGAAGTCACAAAGTGCATTCTTTTTTTAACATGCCTCAAAACAGCTGCTTGGAATTTGGGACATGCTCTCCCTGGGTATTTGTTCTGTTGTGTTACGGTGCGGTTGTTCTCCCGAAATGTGTTTGTCCTTCTTGTTTGGTGTGGGTTCACAGTGTGGCACATATTTGTAACAGTGTTAAAGTTGTTTATACGGCCACCCTCAGTGTGACCTGTTTGGCTGTTGACCAACAATGCCTTGCATTCACTTGTGTGTGCGTGTTTGTGAAAAAACACAGATAGCATGTGATTGGTTTATTGGCACTCTGTACTTCTCCTTACGTCTGAGTACACAGCAACATTTCAAAAAGTCATAAATTGAACTTTTTGAAACTGATAATTTACGATATTACATTTTAAAACATTTATCAGCTGGTAATATCGGCAGTCCGATATTAACGGATATCTCTAGTAAAGGGTAAAAAATAAGGATTTCGGTAGTAACGCGGTGAGTATTTTATGAACCCCATCGACCATGTTATATCGAACTTTGAGTGTAATCTTGAATGTTTAATACATTTATCTGTTGATGTTTATTTGTGTAATGGGGAGGGTGTGGCCTAGTGTGGATATACATCATATTTTTTACAGCTTATTTTTCTAAATAGGCCAAAAAGACATTAAAGTGACTCTGAAATGTCATTCAGAGGGATGCAGCACTCTGGAAATCATATTAGTGCATGATCACGGAACCATCCAATATTTCAACAAGAATTGTGATGAATCAAATGTAGAAGTTATAGATAGAATATATATATTATTCCATAGTATTATTTTTCCATTCCAACCTTTACATTTTGAGTTGTTTATTACCACTTTAAGAGGTGGACAATAAACAGTGATGGAAACATTTTGATTCAGTTGTATAACATTTTTGCGCACTCAGAGTTGTGCACACAGAAATTCTCCAAATAAGCCAAACTTCACTTTTACGGTCTTAAATATTCAGATTTGAGGTTTATTAACCTTTTGGACCGACTAACAGTACTGTCCGTTCATGAAATGAATGTCGAGTAATAATTGTGTGCACAGCGTTGTTCTTGTTAAGCACTTTTTCCCCCCCAAAACAACATTGCTGACGTCAAAACGCTTGATGTCATAATTATTACCAGAACCCATGGTGGTGATGTTTCCTGTGTGGATTGTATGTTTTTCTGACTCTCTGCAAAGTTATGCAAATACCGATTTAGTGGGGGGATGGGTGTTTGTATGGGGGCCAAGGCAGAACCAATACATTTTGGAATGGATCCAAAATGTAGGGCAGAGTTTAGTTCAGGAACTGTGCAGAGGCTATTTTGCTCTACAGCCCTCTTAAGCATTTAATCTTGTTAGTTATCAGACTACGACTCTGAGATCTTGCTAAATATTCATGTCAACCTTAAAACTGACACAATAAACATTCTTTGAGGAGGTCTACGTGGTTATGGAGCCAAAACAGTGCCTCTGTACATGGTAGCCAGAGGTGTGGTGTTAACGTCGTAATCCTCAAATTGTTAAATACTGTACAGGTAATGTTTTAGGTAAAAATTTAACATCTCTAATGGCCCTACCGTTGTGTAATGAGAGTTTTTCCACAGTAGAATATAACTAACAGAAAATTTTAAACTGGTTATCATGGCCAATTTTCACTTACAGGTTTGATTTTGGTTCATATGGCTGTAAATTGATTAATCACAATTCGATTTGATGTACAGTTGTATATTGAAAATGTCTCCAATCTGTTATAAAATACTGTACATATTTTCACAGTTTTTTTCTTTTCGCCGTAAACAACTCTGGACAGTTTAATAAATTTGCAAATTCTGGACTATAAGCCACTACTTTTTTCCTATCTTTAAACTCTGCGTCTTAGAAAATAGAGCAGCTAAGTTATGGATTTTTCTTTGCTAACGGCAGTAAAAAAAAAAAAGCAGAAACACCTATGGTGTGTTTTATTGTTTGTAGTATTAGGTCATCTTTTGGAAGAATTTGTTTACTGTAAGTGCTGCAGTGTCCTTCAATTTATTGGTTGTGCTTTTTTTCGTTTTTTGTTTTTGTTTCAACTGGCGTGCAGTTCAGTGTACTAGCCATCCATAGCGTTTCTAATCAAATGGATTCTTCATTCATCTTTCAAAGCAACGTTTGTAAGTTGTACAATATATCTCTGTCGGGGTGTTTTCATGCATATTGTAATGGAATGACACTAGCTCTGTTAGCATTAGCTTAAATGCTAACACGTTTACAAGTGCCCGTGTTAGTGTTATTAACTTACAACGGCATTATTTTTGTCCCGATTCAGTTACAACAGTGATAATTTCAACCTCAAATTAGATGAGTGGGACTGGTCCCCTGTGCTCACGAGCAACCTGGTTGAGGATGCTTGGGATCGCTTCAAAACAGCGTTCCTAGCTATACTAAATGATATGGCTCCCATGAGAACAGTCAGGATCAAAGCCCGCTCTGAACCGTGGATCAATCCAGACCTATTAGCTGCCATAAAAGACAGGGACAGAAAATATTTCGAATACCAAAAGTGTAAAACCGAAGTGAATAAACAACCCAATAATAATAATCTCAAATCACTCCTTTCAACGCTCAAAAAGCAGTGCAATAAATTAAGAAATAAAACAAACGACCTGACTAAATCCTTAAAAAAAAATTATATCAATGACAAAATAGAGGAAAACACAAATAAGCCACGTGAGCTCTGGAAAATTCTCAACAACCAGCTTCCTGGATGCAGCCAGAAACTTAAAACCAGACTCACCAACATCAACATCAAGGAGGGTGACGCCCTCATTACAGACAAAATAGAGGTAGCAAGCAGACTTAACATCTTTTTCACCAACATAGCCACAACTCTCGTTAACAAGCTATCCCAACATTCTGGTCGCTTTGGTGTAGCACACATTAAAGCCTTCTACAGAAAGCTCAGAGTAGTCAACAACAATTTCAAATTAGAAATGGTCTCAGCTAACGAGGTGCTTAATAAATTGAGCGCGCTCCACACAAACAAGGCCACCGGCCTTGACAATATCCCTGTTACGTTTGCGCGGCATCGTGGATGCGCGGGGAGTGTCGCCTCTCGATGCGCAGGATCACAGCAGGCAGGAATGAAGGTATGAACAGCCTTTTAATATGAAGTTACAAAAGAACACTGGTACAAAAGAGCAAATCAAAGGCGTGTCTGAGCACAGAAAACTAAATGCTAATATACACAGAAGACAGAGTTCGAAGTCCATAAAGCGCGAGCCACGCGCGCGGAGGCAAGCTACATTTAGCAAGCAGAAAAATAATCAGAGACCACTCACGTAACGGTTGCAGGTGCAAACAAACTGGCGAGAGCGAACTAGGTAGCAGAGGGGCTTAAATACAGAAAACATAATTACAAACCGGTGTGTGAATGAGCCATGCAGGAGGAGCAAATAAGTTGTCATGGTGATGAATGTAAATAAGGAAGTGCGCTAACAAACGGGATCGGTAGAGTCCAAAACATGATCAAAACATAGTAGGACAATACAAAAAAGACAAACATGCTAGAGATGTGTGATCCGGAAGCCGGATCACAACATTACCCCCCCCTTAAGGGGCAGATCCCAGATGCCCCCAAAAAACTGCAATAAAGAGAACCCCCTCCCAAAACCAGAAAGTTCACAAACGAAGGGAGGGCGGAGGGAGTCCACGGTGGAGGGTCGCCAGATCGCATGTCCCCGAATCCACCGAGGACACATCATGTGGCGGCGGCGGGTGGAACGCTGCTGCCGAAAAAGTCTTGGCGGGCGACCTCGAAAAGGCCACATTAGTGGCCTCCTCGCAGGATGAGGTGCCCGGCGAGGCGGACGACCCGGGCACGGCCACATCCGTGGCCGACATGGAGGAGGGAGTATCTGGCGAGGAGGATGACCTCGCAGAGGCCACGCCCGTGGTCGACGTGGTGGACGACGCCTCAGCACCGAAATCCCAGCAGGCTTGGAAGCAGCAGACGAGGGTGCGGGGACTGCAGCCGAAGAAGTCGTCGGAGGCGGCCTGGGAGCCGCAGGAGTCGTCGGAGGCGGCCTGGGAGCCGCAGGAGTCGTCGGAGGCGGCCTGGGAGCCGCAGGAGTCGTCGGAGGCGGCCTGGGAGCCGCAGGAGTCGTCGGAGGCGGCCTGGGAGCCGCAGGAGTCGTCGGTGGTGCTGGTGTGGGCTCCAGCCCCGTCGTCGACGCTGGTGTGGGCTCCAGCCCCGTCGTCGACGCTGGTGTGGGCTCCAGCCCCGTCGTCGACGCTGGTGTGGGCTCCAGCCCCGTCGTCGACGCTGGTGTGGGCTCCAGCCCCGTCGTCGACGCTGGTGTGGGCTCCAGCCCCGTCGTCGGCGGTGCTTGGCGGCGCGGAGCTGGCACCGGTGCTTGGCGGCACGGAGCTGGCACCGGTGCTTGGCGGCACGGAGCTGGCTCCGGTACCTGTCGTGGTGCTGGTACCGGAGTGGGCTCCAGCATAGGAACTGGTGCTGGCGTGAGAACCAGTTTAGAGTCTGAAACTGGCGTGAGAACAAGGCTAGAAACATCTTCTGGTGTGAAAACCAGGTCAGAGTCATGTGCTGGTGTGAGAACCAGACTGGGAGCAGGTGTCGGCTTCAGCCGAGGAGCAGGTGTCGGCTTCAGCCGAGGAGCAGGTGTCGGCTTCAGCCGAGGAGCAGGTGTCGGCTTCAGCCGAGGAGCAGGTGTCGGCTTCAGCCGAGGAGCAGGTGTCGGCTTCAGCCGAGGAGCAGGAGTCGGCTTCAGCCGAGGAGCAGGAGTCGGCTTCAGCCGAGGAGCAGGAGTCGGCTTCAGCCGAGGAGCAGGAGTCGGCTTCAGCCGAGGAGCAGGCACAGGGGTCTGCCGAGGAGAACTAGGGGACTGGCTGTGAGCAGGACTAGGACTATGATGAGTGATAAGACAAACACTAGGACTCGGGCAAGGACTTGAGAGAGGACCAGGACTTACAATCACACTAGTGCTTTGAGAAGGGCTTGGGCAACGACCAGGACTTACAGTCATACCAGGGCTTGGGCAAGAACTAGGACAAACGGTCAAACTAGGGCTTGGGCAAGGACTGGGACTAACAATCAAACTGGTGCTCGGGCAAGGACTAGGACAAAGACTAGGATTCGGACTAAGACCACGAGGGGAATCAGTACTAATATTACAAAGGCAAGAAACAAGACTCGGGACCGGACTCGAAACAGGACTCGGACTACGGATCAGTCTACGAGTGGAACTAGGACTACGACGACTACGAGAAAGACTAGGACTACAACTAGAATCAGAACGGAAACTCGGACCAGGACTTGGACTACGACTCAGTCTACAAGTCGGTCTACGAGTAGGACTAGAGCATGGGCTACGAAGAAGGCTGGGACTCGAACTCTGAGAGAGACTGTGACTAAAACTAGAACTAGGGCACAGACGGAACACAGGTGGAGGAGGTCTAAGAGGGCGTGACTTGACCGGGGAGAACACCGGTGGAGGAGGTCTAGGAGGCCGTAGTGGCTTAACAGGTTTAACAGGGGTGAACACCGGTGGTGGAGGTCTAGGAGGCTTAGTAGTAATACTGGCCCTCCCCTCAAGACCCGGATTCCAGACGGGGCCCAGTTGGACAGAGGCTGACCGTAAGGGCGGGCGGTGGGAGGTTTGGAGGAGGGCAGGCTCCTCCCCTCTAAAATGTTCAAAATCCTCACTAAATGAGGTGGAAAAAGGCACGGATTCAGGCGGAGAACGAGACTTGAGAGGGGGGGAAGCGGGTATGGGGGGTGAAGACTGACTAGAGTCATAGTAGTGGCGGAAAATGTCCTGGTAATAATTAATTATATTATTAAAGTCATTGTTGGGGGTGTGACTGGGCTTGGATGTGCTACAATTATCCTTGAAAATTTTCTTATATAAAATTAGGTCCTTGGGTGGAATGGGAGAAAGTTCATCTTCAAAAAACTCCTCGTCACTAAGGTCAAAAAAATGTGCAGAGGAATCCACTAAGGTGTTAACGGTGACGTCATAGGGGGGCGTGAACGGAGTGACGTCACTGTGAGTGACAGGGAAGGCGGAAGATGGTGGGATGCTAATGGGAATAGCAACATGGTGACTGGGAACGGGAGAAGTGAACAAAGTACCAACCCGTAGAGAAGAGTCCTGGGTTGGAGCGGAGGAGTACTTGGTCGGGTATGCTGCTTGTCGGGAACGGTGTCCTGGAGGATCCAGCGCGAGGTGACGCGTTTCTGCTCGCCAGTTTCTGTTACGTTTGCGCGGCATCGTGGATGCGCGGGGAGTGTCGCCTCTCGATGCGCAGGATCACAGCAGGCAGGAATGAAGGTATGAACAGCCTTTTAATATGAAGTTACAAAAGAACACTGGTACAAAAGAGCAAATCAAAGGCGTGTCTGAGCACAGAAAACTAAATGCTAATATACACAGAAGACAGAGTTCGAAGTCCATAAAGCGCGAGCCACGCGCGCGGAGGCAAGCTACATTTAGCAAGCAGAAAAATAATCAGAGACCACTCACGTAACGGTTGCAGGTGCAAACAAACTGGCGAGAGCGAACTAGGTAGCAGAGGGGCTTAAATACAGAAAACATAATTACAAACCGGTGTGTGAATGAGCCATGCAGGAGGAGCAAATAAGTTGTCATGGTGATGAATGTAAATAAGGAAGTGCGCTAACAAACGGGATCGGTAGAGTCCAAAACATGATCAAAACATAGTAGGACAATACAAAAAAGACAAACATGCTAGAGATGTGTGATCCGGAAGCCGGATCACAACAATCCCCTCCAGATTCCTCATGGACTCTGCCACCACCATTGCCCCAATAATCACTCATATAATAAACCTCTCAATCAAACAAGGCCAAGTACCCAAGGATTTCAAGATAGCAAGAGTAACCCCCCTTTATAAAAAAGGAAGCAAATTAGAACCTGGTAACTACCGACCTGTTTCTATTCTCAGTTCCATTTCGAAAGTAATGGAGAAAATAGTTTATGAACAGGTTGATAGATACCTTGCTACTAATAAACTAATGTACAAATTCCAATCCGGCTTCAGAACTAACCACTCCACTGACACATGCCTTCTCTATCTGACCGACCACATCAAACATGAGGTGGACGCGGGAAAATACTGCGGCATGGTCATGCTGGACATTCAGAAGGCCTTTGACACCGTTAACCACGCTATACTGTTGGATAAGCTCCGAGCAATCGGATTCGACGAAACCTCATCAAGCTGGATGCAATCTTACTTGGAGGGGAGGAAACAGGTGGTAGAGGTGAACGGCACCATGTCCCCTCCCCTCTCAGTAAGCTGTGGAGTCCCCCAAGGCAGTATACTAGGACCTTTACTGTTCCTAATATACGTGAATGACATGCCATCAGCATGCCACTGGGAATTGTTCCTGTATGCGGATGACTCGGCCCTGCTGGTATCCGGCAAGGACAAGTCACAGGTGGAAAAAATCCTCAGTGCTGAACTCCTCAATATTTGCACCTGGCTCGCTGACAACAAGCTATCCATACACTTAGGTAAAACGGAATCCATCCTATTTGGGTCCCATATCAAACTTAAGAAGGTCAGTGACTTCACTATAAAAGTGGGTGACATTGTTATCACCAGGAAGGATGAGATCACCTACCTAGGTTCCATTCTAGAGGCTAATCTTTCCTGTGATAAAATGGCAACCAAGGTGATCAAAAAGGTCAACCAAAGAACGAGATTCCTCTACAGAATCTCCTCTCTGGTCAACAAAAGCACCTTGAGGATTCTAGCGGGAACTCTCATTCAACCCTTCTTCGATTACGCTTGCACCTCCTGGTACCCCAGCACCTCCAAAACCCTCAAATCTAGACTCCAAACATCCCAGAATAAACTAATCCGGTTACTTTTAGACCTCCACCCCAGATCACACCTCAATCCAACCCACTTCTCCAAAGTGGGCTGGCTCAGGGTGGAGGACAGAGTAAAACAACTTGCACTGAGCCTAGTCTATAAAATCCGCTACACCTCCTTGATACCGAAGTACATGTCAAATTACTTCCTTAACGTAAATGACCGCCATAACCACAACACCAGGGGGAGCTCCACAAACCACGTTAAACCCAGATTTCGATCTAACAAAGGTCTTAACTCATTCTCTTTCTATGCCACATCAATGTGGAATGCACTCCCAACAGGTATAAAAGTAAGTGCATCTCTATATTCCTTCAAAACCGCTCTAAAACAACACCTCCAGGCAACTTCAACACTTTACTAATACCCTCCTCCATTCACATCCCATCTCCCCGGATTATAAACAACTCAAATGTACTTCTAATGTATATACTTGTTCTTATGCTATGTGAACTCACTATGTTCTCTGCTGGCTGTACATATCCTACTAAATAAGACCTACACTGTTTCAATGTCCACATTTCTCTGTTGATG
Source organism: Nerophis ophidion (assembly GCF_033978795.1). Lineage (NCBI taxonomy): Eukaryota > Metazoa > Chordata > Actinopteri > Syngnathiformes > Syngnathidae > Nerophis > Nerophis ophidion. Next base: position 43,102,359 of record NC_084616.1, on the reverse strand, counting down.
CAATTGTTGATGACTGAAGTTCTGATATCAACCAAAGCTCCTCATCCCACCCCCCGGATTGTAAATAATGTAAATAATTCAATGTACATACTATGATGATTAACTTGTGTGATGACTGTATTATGTTGATAGTATATATTTGTACCATGAATTGATTAACGTGGACCCCGACTTAAACAAGTTGAAAAACTTATTGGGGTGTTACCATTTAGTGGTCAATTGTACGGAATATGTACTGAACTGTGCAATCTACTAATAAAAGTATCAATCAATCAATCAATTTCAAAAATTCCTCTGGGAATCAACTAACACGTCACTATGGAGTTATTGGGTCTGTTTAGCTAATTGGAGAGCGAGCTTCCACAGCTAATGGGTCCATGATTGTTTTGTTTGATCATCAGTTTTGCAGCCGTGTCACAACCACTGTTTGAAAACATTTAAGGTACTCTGCCTGACAATACGAAGGTCCTTCAGTCCTGGGTTCAATCACAGGCTCAGGATCTTTCTGTGTGGATTTTGCATGTTCTCCTCATGAATGCATGGGTTCCATCCCGGTACTCCGGCTTCCTCCCACTTCCAAAGACATGCACCTGGGGATAAGTTGAATGGCAACACTAAATTGGCCCTAGTGTGTGAATGTGAGTGTGAATGTTGTCTGTCTATCTGTGTTGGCCCTGCGATCAATCAATCAATCAATCAATGTTTATTTATATAGCCCCAAATCACAAATGTCTCAAAGGACTGCACAAATCATTACAACTACAACATCCTCGGAAGAACCCACAAAAGGGCAAGGAAAACTCACACCCAGTGGGCAGGGAGAATTCACATCCAGTGGGACGCCAGTGACAATGCTGACTATGAGAAACCTTGGAGAGGACCTCAGATGTGGGCAACCCCCCCCTCTAGGGGACCGAAAGCAATGGATGTCGAGCGGGTCTAACATGATACTGTGAAAGTTCAATCCATAGTGGCTCCAACACAGCCGCGAGAGTTCAGTTCAAGCGGATCCAAGACAGCAGCGAGAGTCCCGTCCACAGGAAACCATCCCAAGCGGATCAGCAGCGTAGGGATGTCTCCAACCGATACAGGCGAGCGGTCCATCCTGGGTCTCGACTCTGGACAGCCAGCACTTCATCCATGGTCATCGGACCGGACCCCCTCCACTAGGGAGGGGGGGACATAGGAGAAAGAAAAGAAGCGGCAGATCAACTGGTCTAAAAAGGAGGTCTATTTAAAGGCTAGAGTATACAGATGAGTTTTAAGGTGAGACTTAAATGCTTCTACTGAGGTAGCATCTCGAACTGTTACCGGGAGGGCATTCCAGAGTACTGGAGCCCGAACGGAAAACGCTCTATAGCCCGCAGACTTTTTTTGGGCTCTAGGAATCACTAATAAGCCGGAGTCTTTTGAACGCAGATTTCTTGCCGGGACATACGGTACAATACAATCGGCAAGATAGGCTGGAGCTAGACCGTGTAGTATTTTATACGTAAGTAGTAAAACCTTAAAGTCACATCTTAAGTGCACAGGAAGCCAGTGCAGGTGAGCCAGTACAGGCGTAATATGATCAAACTTTCTTGTTCTTGTCAAAAGTCTAGCAGCCGCATTTTGTACCAACTGTAATCTTTTAATGCTAGACATGGGGAGACCCGAAAATAATACGTTACAGCAATCGAGACGAGACGTAACAAACGCATGGATAATGATCTCGGCGTCTTTAGTGGACAAAATGGAGCGAATTTTAGCGATATTACGGAGATGAAAGAAGGCCGTTTTAGTAACGCTTTTAATGTGTGACTCAAAGGAGAGAGTTGGGTCGAAGATAATACCCAGATTTTTTACAGAGTCACCTTGTTTTATTATTTGGTTGTCAAATGTTAAAGTTGTATTATTAAATAGAGGTTGGTGTCTAGCAGGACCGATAATCAGCATTTCCGTTTTTTTGGCATTAAGTTGCAAAAAGTTAGCGGACATCCATTGTTTAATTTCATTAAGACACGCTTCCAACTGACTACAGTCCGGCGTGTTGGTCAGCTTTAGGGGCATGTAGAGTTGGGTGTCATCAGCATAACAGTGAAAGCTAATACCGTATTTGCGTATGACGTCACCCAGCGGCAGCATGTGGATGCTGAAGAGTACAGGGCCAAGGACCGAACCCTGGGGAACTCCACACGTTACCTTAACATAGTCCGAGGTCACACTGTTATAGGAGACGCACTGCATCCTATCAGTAAGATAAGAGTTAAACCATGACAGGGCTGAGTCTGACATACCAATTTGTATTTTGATACGCTCTAATAAAATATTATGATCGACGGTATCGAAAGCAGCGCTAAGATCGAGGAGCAGCAACATAGATGACGCATCAGAGTCCATCGTTAGCAATAGATCATTAGTCAATTTTGCGAGGGCTGTCTCAGTCGAGTGATTTGCCCTGAAACCGGATTGAAAAGTTTCACATAGATTGTTAAACGCTAAGTGCTTTATTTAGCTGCTCTGCAACAATTTTTTCGAGGATTTTCGAAATAAAGGGAAGGTGAGACACCGGTCGGTAGTTTACCATGAGGTCAGGATCGAGGTTAGGCCTTTGAAGGAGAGGATGAATAACCGCTTTTTTGAATGCAACGGGAACAGTGCCCGAGGAAAGTGATAAGTTTATATTTAGCACTGATGGACCTAATAATACAAAAAGCTCCTTGATAAGTTTCCCAGGAAGTGGGTCAAGTAAACATGTTGTTTGTTTTATTCCATTTTCACGTTGTAACAATCCTTCTAATGTTATTTCATCAAAACGAGAGAAACTATTTTGGATATTTGCAGTATCCGCCGTATATACAGTCGTATCTGTGTTACTATAACCCCGTTGTAGCTGGGACGCATTGTGTTTAATCTCCTTTCTAATAAGTTCAATTTTCTTATTAAAGAACTTCATAAAGTCATCTGCCGAATGGGTGGAGCTACTGGAAGGAGTCCCTTGTTGGGTTAGCGATGCTACTGTACTAAACAAAAATTTTTGGATCGTTTTTATTAATGCGGATGAGATTTGAGTAATAATTAGTTTTAGCTAAGGTAAGCATGCGTTTATAAGTTATTAAACTATCACTCCATGCTTGATGGTGCACCTCAAGTTTAGTCGTGCGCCATTTACGTTCCAGCTTTCTACATAATAATTTCTGAGCTCTAGTTTCTTCAGTAAACCATGGCGTACGCCTTTTTGGAGCCTTTTTTAACTTCAGCGGTGCTATACTATCAATGGTTTCGCGCAGGGCGTTGTTAAAGTTGTTAGTGAGGTTATCAATAGAGCCCACATACTTTGGGAACGGTGCCATTACCGAGGGCAGTAGGTCCGCAAGAGTCGTCGTTGTGGCTGTATTAATGTTGCGGCTGCTATAGCAGTTATTATTATTATTAGCTTGCCGAACATGAGTCTGAACTTCGAATTTTATAAGGTAATGCTCGGACATTACTTTAGTATACGGGAGTATCATAACTTTGGAAACGGTGATACCTCTGACAAGCACTAGGTCTATCGTATTACCGCTGCGATGCGTCGGTTCATTTATTATTTGTGTAAGACCACAGCTATCAATTATAGTCTGGAGCGCCACGCACGGTGGGTCCAATGGGGTATTCATATGGATATTAAAGTCCCCCATTATAATTATATTATCGGCGTGCGTCACTAGATCAGCAACAAACTCTGAGAAATCACTAATAAAGTCCGACTAGGACCCCTGGGGGGCGGTAGTTAACGGCCAGGCACAGAGGCAGAGGTGTGGCAGACTTCATAGAAAGCACCTCAAACGATTTATATTTATTGTTTAAGTTAGGACTAAAGTAAAAGTTTTCGTTGTATATTAGTGCGACACCCCCTCCCCTTTTGAGGTGACGGGCAATATGCACATTCGTATAGTTAGGAGGGGATGAGGTAGCGACTTGTCCAGGGTGTACACCACCTTCCGCCCGATTGTAGCTGAGATACGCGCCAGCGCCCCCCGCGACCCCAAAAGGGAATAAGCGGTAGAAAATGGATGGATGGAAATAAACATTTACAGAATCTTTCTGTGTAAATAAGTCTACTGACAACATACAGTACATATAGCTGCTTATAGTCCGATGCAGCTAATATATGGAAAGATATTTTTTTCTTCCAAAATTTAGTGGGTGCATCTAATATCCCAGAAAAAATATATAGTCTATAGTCCAGAAAAAACGGTACTTAAAAGTCTCAAAAGTGCAAATTGTAAGCAAAAGAGAAAGTAGCCGCAAGTGAAAGTGTACTTGTATTGCACCATTCTTTGATACTACAAATAGTATCAAAGTATTGTTTCTGGGCAGTACGGTGGTACAGGGGTTAGTGCATGTGCCTCACAATACGAAGGTCCTGAGTAAATAAATGATAAATAAATGGGTTGTACTTGTATAGCGCTTTTTTCTACCTTCAAGTTACTCAAAGCGTTTTGACACCACTTCCACATTTACCCATTCACACACACATTCCCACACTGATGGAGGGAGCTGCCAAGCAAGGCGCTAACCAGCACCCATCAGGAGCAAGGGTTAAGTGTCTTGCTCAAGGACACAACGGGCGTGACAAGGTTGGTACTGAGTGGGGATTTAACCAGGGACCCTCGGGTTGCGCAAAGACACGCCGTCCCCGAGTGGTCCTGAGTTCAATCCCAGGCTCGGGATCTTTCTGTGTGGAGTTTACATGTTCTCCCCGTTACTTTGTGGGTTCCCTCTGGGTACTCCGGCTTCCTCCCACCTCCAAAAACATGCACCTGGGGATAGGTTGATTGGCAACACTAAATTGGCCCGAGTGTGTGAATATGAGTGTGAATG